>NW_009200944.1:0-25663 GCF_000690835.1 Fulmarus glacialis | reverse complement strand
AGGAATTGTCTCCTACTCAACAAAATGGATCAGAATTTTAGCTGAGGCTTCTTAATACAAATGGCAGCATTAACAGCTTTCACATTTACTGGTATTTGGTGTACCATTCCTCATTTGCTCTAGTTCAGTTTATAAAAATACCCTCCATGTATGGTTTGAGGATATGTACAATGTTTTAAAAATTCGCACAAGAAAAGTCCACGCTCAGATTACCTTAAAAAAACTCATGTCTTAAATCTCAATTTGGTCTGTAAGTCTTTTCGTGCCAAGAAAAATCCTGGTACGTGCTTTAAATGATTTAAGTAACGTCTGTTTATTCATACAAAAACTCAATAAAAATTAAAAATCCTTGTATATTTAGATCAGCACCTGCTCTCAGTTAATCAAATATTCTAACAAGTATGTGGAATATCCAACAAAATAATCAAGACCCATTAATTAGCAGAAATAAACTAACAAATTTGAAATATTATGTTGGCATTAAGTCTTGTTTCAGATAATTTTGCATGAAGAAAGAAACACAAACATTTTGCCTCTGGACATTGTATTTTCTTGTCTGTATGACAAGACAATAGGAATTGCAAAGTGTGCCAGTGGACTACATTAAATGCTTTAGACTGTATAATAATTAGAGAACAGGTTGCCTGCAAAACAGACAAATTAAAAAAAAAAAAAAAGGAGGAATGAAAAGGGAATAGTAAGTATGTCAGTAATTGTATTTAGAAAACTTATTCTGTAAAAATATGGTAGATTTTCATTAAGCTATTTGAGTTGAGTAATACCAGATTCTGAGCCTTTTGCATCATGCTTTAACATACAGGATCATGTTGCATCAATTATGCTGCAGATTATCCCAAATTAATTAAAAAATAAGATGGTTTTTTCCATTCACTTTAATATCCTGACTTCTTAGCTTGGGTGTGTAACATGTCACAGCTCTTAATGATGCTTGTAGCTTGATGACCCTAGAAAATAATGTGATAGAAGAGCTATGGTTTGGTTCAATTCCTCTATCCTCTGTGTACTTCACGTCTGGATGCCCACCACTAGTTCTGCATATACTAAAATTCACCTTTTCTCACTTGGTAACAATGCTGCTATTGTATGTAAGCAGTTCTTTCAGCAAGGGAAAATAAATTAGATAATACGGTTTCTGGATTTAAACCAGCAGATGACTAGGGCACTCTGAGATATTTCTGCTAAGAAATATCTTTCATGGGTTCTGCCCACAACCGGGCTCCTTGCCTCCAATGATCCCCTGTGAGTCAGTCTTTTATTTCACTATATTCCCCCTCGTTGAGGCGATCTAACAGCAACACGCAGCACATCCAGTTGAAACACAAACCCTCAGCTTTGCTTCTATTCACCAGGGGCTGGGTGCGTAACAGATATAGAGCTCAGACCCTGAAACAAGAAAAGGGATTTCTTAAGTTGCTCCTAATGATTCCTCCGGTTAATTCAGGAATTGATAGTATCCAGGGAGAGCTACACTTACTTTTTCTTAGCTGCTGGCATGACTACTGTAAAATAAAGGCTTTGAAAGAAATTATGGAAGAGGAATCTTTACACTAATAGAGAGTCCTCAGGAAAAAGGAAAGTTATATATTACTCTGTATCACTACAGGTGTTCCTCAGGGATCACCAAGAGGCTACTCAGATACATAAATATTTGCTTAAATATCATTAGGAAAATTATCTACATTTATTTTCAATGCCACATGCCCCACACATTGCTTTCAAATAATAGTTACCTTTAAACACTACCTAAAATAATTATTGCCGCAAATTATTTCTGTAATGAAGCTGACTGCTTCACATCCAGATTAAATTGCACAGCATCAACATCCCTGGCTTTGTCCAAAAAAACCCACCAAAAACCAAACAAAAGACCCTCAGCTGTGAAGCCCTTGGTCTGTTGCACAACACAACGTTATGCCTTCTTTTTTCTTCTTTCACTTTACTAAAATAGGGAAAAAAATCAACTTTTAAAATAGAACTTTCAAGAAACAAAATTTTTTTTCCATTATTTTCACATGCAAACTAATTTTTCTTGTGATTACTGTAAGTGTGTATTTATCACACCCTAAAAATACAGAGCTGTCCACCAGCTAGAAAGCCAGCCTTTCTCAGATGTAATTCAGTTCGGGAGGTATCACCCACTTCAGCTCCAGAGCTCTCACTGGAAGCCTGCAGACACTGAAGGAATTAGTCCCAAAGCACTTCTCATTTTAATGCAAAATTATTTTTAAGGTTTTCATTACATGAATCCTTTGCAAATCGAGGAACATCATATCAGGACCTGAAAACAATAAATACACCCTTTCACTTTACTGGTTGAAAGGCAACATGTTCTGTCACTTTTGGGAAGTCACTACCTGATAGCTTTTCAGTGGTGTATGGGAAATATGTTTGTCAAGTTCAGAAAGGACAAACTTTTAGCAAAAAACTACCATCACAATTGGCACTAATTGGTAGTTAAATTGACAACTGGAACTGAAGCATCCTGACAGCACCAGAGGTGGGCCCTACAGGTAGAAATTGAAAACCATTTACTAAAGCAATGTTGGAAAGACTAAACGATCATAGGGCATCTGCAGAATATCTTGTGGAAGGCTCTACTTAATTTTTCATATTGTCACTTCAGCATTCTGCATGCATACTTGGAAAACATTTCAATTCATTGAGAAAAAGATAAAGTGTTTAGATCAATATATTGAACAAAAGTACACAAGCTTCTAATTCTTCACAAACAAAAAAAATTCTCAGTGTTAGCTCCTTGTTTTCAGAAGATTAGAAATCTTTGTGTCTTTAGAAAAACATGACAAGTAAATTTAAGTGAATAATGTTAACGTAACATCAGGGGATACAAATGCCTAACACAAACAGTGTAATCATGTCCACCACATATACCATTGTTTTTTTAAGGGAAACAAACAAACAAAACAAACAAACTGAAACCCCAAAAAAAACACTAAACAAAAAACCCAACCCAACTCTTTGAAGTTATTCTACACTTACTGTCAATAAAGTCTAAAATTTAAGACACAAATCCCATCGTGGAGGTGTTCCCACTTTAGTAAAGAAAATATATACGGCCTAGAAGGTGCCTGGTGTTTTGCAGATTGACCCTTTACCATGCAGGATTCATAAGTAACTTTACACTATAATGCATTCCTTTAAGTGCTTTCCACATACCAGTATGTGCCACTTTTTTACTCTATTACTTTAATAGTGTAAGGCAGAAACAGAGGAGGCATCTGATGAAATGCCTCTTTGAAGTATTACCAGTCCAGTTGTATTAGCTGACATACAAGTGTTTTAAGCTGTGACTTTACTTAAATTGCGTTTATATCATGCCCCCAGACCGGAGATGAGGGAGCATGAAAGTGTTCAACCTCAAACTCAGTGATACTCCCAGCAATATACAGAAATGAGATTTTAGAGACGGGATGTGTCTTGTTTGTTAACTCTAAGAGAAATCAGTGACATGATTTTTACACTGTATTAGAAAATGTAAACACTGTTGGCTCACTTCAGTCAAACTATCCTTGTTTAAATTTATACATTCCAAGAAGAAATTTCTTGGAACTTCTACTTAGTCAGAAAGAAATTCGTGCAGACTCCGGAATATTTGTTTAAAGACCTCTACTTTTATCAGGCTTCTATAAAATGTTGTATACTGTATTTATTGTCTTTGCAGCAATATTTAATTAAGAAGGGTTTTTCTTGGAGCTACTTATACTCCTGCTTACTAAGCTGATTTAGACCATGTAAACTGGAGCATTCTATTAAGTAAACAGTCATCTCTTCTCCTTCAGAAGCACACAAAAGGCAGGGGGAATTAGTATTTTCCATAAAGAATACAGTAGAAGAATAAATGATACATTTCAGCTTCTGGGAGTTTATTAAACATAAGCAGGAAAATTAGTGTATAATTATGGTTGCAAAACAACAACAAAAATCTAGGGCTCAGAAAGCAATGTTGACTTTGCAACATTTCAGATATTGAATATTTTATGGCACGCATTTAAATCACAGACAGCAAAACATCCAAGTGTGTGTTAGAAGGAAAAGAGGATAATCTATATAATATGGTGTTCTGATCTCTGTTTTTCTAACTGTGAAAACTTTAACAATGAATTAATGTAGGACCATGTTACACCCTATGAAAGCTGTGCTAGGGCTATCCTACACCTTTATTTCACAATGACTTCTTCCATTCAAGGAAACAGCATGTAACTCATCCCTAAAGTAATGAGAGCCTTAGTTATATACATTTGTGGTTTGTAACACTTGTGTACAACAGTATTTTCAGGCAGCCATTATAATCACAAGCTCAACGCAGGAATAAAAAGGAAAACATATGGAAAGAACTTGTTTAATTAAAGACTTGTTTACTTTGCATATACGTATCACTTGTACTTCAACAGAACTATTTATAATTTTAAACAAGTAAGATTTTACCATTTCCTTGTTAAGAGATAAAAAGTATGTTGGCAATGAAATCAAAGATTGCATAAAGCATGTATAATGTAGAACATACAGCTTGAAGCTATTTATAAGTGCTCTCTGCATTTCCAGGTTCGGTTTTTACAGTAGCGCAGCCTGAAGCACTTAACTGTGAAAACATGATGACTCTCTACTGCTCCTCCTACAGGAAAATTAGGAAAATTATTAGTTCCTGAACGTAAGCCCCATATATCAAGGGAAAAACCTCCATTGCTCTAAAAAGCAGAAGTTGCCTAGCTCCCTCATCCTGCAAGCCATACAAAAAATATGTGCATTTAACAGAGTGAAGAGACACATATCATGTAAGTCAGATACAAGGAAGAAAAACTCCACAGTCACAGATAAAAAATGTCTACCTGAGATTCCACTTCACTAAAGAGTTGACCTGGCCACGTTCTTTCTCAGCCTCAGTAACTCAGTCCGGTTGGTTTCCTCCCCCGTCCAGGCTTTTCAGCGCAACTTCTCAAGAGCTCGCACAGCTCTTCTACCGACCACACGCCACAGACGTGACAAAGCAGCGGTGCATGTGACACAGGTGCTGGTCTTCCCTAGCCAGCTCATCTTACAAATCTCTCATCACAGAGACTGTGTGCAAAACATGCTATATATTATTACTTTGGGACTGGAAATAGGTAAATTCAAAAAAGTCTGGGGAAGGTTCTGGGAGAAACCGGGGAGTACTGCCAGAGGAGTGATATGACAGAAACAGCACTGATCTGACCGTTAGTGGTTTTTTCTGTCTGGACCTAACTGCTGATACATTTAGTGGTAAGTCAGGGAATACTAAAAAAGAATAAAAAAAAACCCCAAACTTTTGTCACCTTCTTTTGTTCTCTCCATGCATTGTACTTACAAAGGACAACTGTTAACACATTAACTATGCCAGGTTTTTGCGTAAAAATGTCTATTAAACCAGGTCCTATCCCATTTAAAACATCACAAATAACAGGTTCCATAAAACAGGAGCTACAATTATATACCCAAAACCTAGTTTCCTAATGCTTTTTAACTCTATTATCTATTTCATTGTGAATTCGGCGGCTGTCTCCTGTGAAAGAACAGTGGCATTTGCTACACCACAGATTTCACAGCACATCTGCCACGGTGCTGTAAAGCATGCAGAGCAGACTGAGAAAATGCAGCAGTATATATCAAGTAAAAGTTTTATCTAACTAATCAAGTCCACAGGGACAGCATGCAGTGTCACAAGACATATCACTCTACACTTGAATGAGGTTGTCAGCCACTGGGAGGCCTGCAAACTGCTGACAGCAATATGCAATATATGGAGCCTTCTAAAGTCGATGCAGTAGCTTTGTAAAGTACGTACCTGTTTCTATGGGTGAATCAAAAAAAAAAAAAAAAAAAAAAAAAAAAAAGATTTTTTTATGGGTGAAAAAAAAAAAAAAAAAAAAAAAAAAAAAAAAAAAGAGAGAAAGTATGACAGGGTATTTGTAAATCTATCTTTCTGTATTGTATTGCTACGAACAAAACCAAACTCTTCTGAAGTATGTCACACGAACATGAAAAAGGTACTTTGTAGACTTCTCAAAATGCATATATACATTTCTACATGTACAGATCAAAACAATATGGAATTTATTACAATACCATGTGTCAAAGTAAATGCAATATTAATACAGACAAAAAAGAAAAACTAGAACGTTTGTAGCATTTTACAAAGAAATCTCATAAATTCAGAAATCACCCTAAGAGATAAGTATTCATACACTTTTTTACAGATGTGTGGACTCAGGTAGAGCTGCTTATTTTGTTTGAGCTTGATCCTACTGAATATGACGAAAATTGACATTAAAAGTGCATATTGTTCAAACTCATTGTAAGAAGTTCAAGAATGAAAGCAAAAGATTTTCTCCTGTCCTTTACTCGAGTCATTGAAGAAAACCACCACGCTTTAAGAAAGAAGTCACATGAAATCCTCCTATTAGTTTCACCCCAGATTGTATCATTTATTAGAGCAAATACATTGGGAATGCATTTATTAATATATATTCATGCAGAATAGCAATGAATTAAGTACCTTTGAAGAGTGTGCAGTTGTATTGCAACACTTAAAATTCTGAAGGGTCTTTATGTCTAGAAGCTGTTTCTCCTGGAAAAACTGAGCAGCCTAATAAAAGATATTACGTATCTCTGTAAATCCTGTCTTGCTAAACTTTCTCTGTACTTCAGAAAATTTGGTATGAGATCTTTTTAACTAACAGAATGAACACATAGTCTCTATATTCAGGCTTTTATTTAGAATGATATTTGTATTCTGTTTATATTTATTATAATTAATCTCAATTTTCAGTTTTATTTTGCTGATATACTTTTCAATTCCATTAGAATAACATGCTTCTACTCCATGCCTTTCTACTCACTGACATTTTTATTTTGCTGATATACTTTTCAATTCCGTTAGAATAACATGCTTCTACTCCGTGCCTTTCTACTCACTGACACGAAAAACATTATTTAAGTATCAATATTATTCTGAGCAGTTCTTAAGAGCTGAATTTTCAGTGGGCTTTAAAGGTATATTTGAGAACATACATCAAATTCTGCTTGTGTTTCTATTATTTCTGTTTGTGCTAAAACTTACTTTTCTATTTACTATCTAGAGCACCTAATTACATGTTTGTACAAATCATACATGTCTATGAAGAGTACCGTATGCACTCTACAATAGCGTAGAAAGAGACAAAAACTGCAACCAAAACCTACATAATTAAGTTTGCTTCAAAAATGTTCCCTTGGAAGCAATTAACTATCAAATAATAAATTTGTTTAGAGATTATACCAGTACTTTGAACATGTGAAAAGCACATACAAGCAACACTGCCTCTATAATGGCACAAAAGCACATCTATGTCCAGAAAATGCAGCAAATAGGTGGCATACATGTTTGGTATCATTCTCTCCACAATATTAATCCTCCCTACACTAATGCACTATATTGTATTTTACAGAGTGCTCTGTGTTCAAAGTCTGGAGGAAAAAAAAAAAAAAAGAAAATCAAGGTAAGTTATAGAGCAGAAAAATAGTTGATGAAGTCACAGAATGAAGGAGACACCTCAAGTGTGCAGATCCTTTGGCAGGGGGCAAAATTGAGAGGTTGGAGGAACAGTGTAAGTAGAAAAGAGATGAGGAGGTACTAGGTAAGTGCAAATCTACTGAGAGTTCTGAAAAGGAGGTTATTTTTAAATTGCAATGGATAAAAAACCAATGAGGGTGCCAGAGGACAAACAATATCCCAACTTCATGGGGAAGGAGAGCATTTTGCTTGTGACATTCTGTACATCTTTAAGTTTTGGGAAGGAATGACAAGAACTATAATTGAGGGAGTTGCTGGTTTTTTATAGTCCAGAAGGATTAAGAGCAGCTCTGAAAGATGTGGAGTACCTCTGACACTCCCACTGACTACAGCAGAGTTTGAAAGCGCCCATAGTAATGGTAAACGTTAGGAAAGAAAAATAAGTCAGAAATCCAGTCAATTTTTCTTTAACACAGACAAGAATTACAAGCATATTTTAAGCCATTTTCATGAATAAACCAAGGATTTCTCCCTATGGGAGCAAATGTCACTTTTTGCTTGTTTCCATCTATATCAAGCAGTGTTTTAATTATGCAGCAGTCTCAACAAATAGATTGTCACAGCATTTTAGAGTAGCTAATTCTATTCAAAATGCCAGCAGAAGATGGGATAATGTCTTTATTGGTTTGACTTAGTTTAACCCACCCACTTTTATTCACTAATGACTTGAACCATTCAGGATATTACATCCACCAAAAAACCTAATATTGTAGACGTATTAAGACTTAGATAGACTCTGAAAATCAAAGTACTACAAAATACAAACTCAGGATTCTCCCCAGCTATGCAAAAGCAACCTAAAATAATTTTAAAAGCTTGACCAAAATATTCTAAAAAGAATGGGTTGGATAAAATATGTTAAGATCTGAAATAAGGATCTCTCTCTCTCTCTCTCTGATATCGAGATATGTTACTAACCACAGAAAAACAAATGAGAACAGATATATAACACTGGATATAAATTAACACAGCGCTCAAAAATCATTGGATATGAAGCTCATTACACCTTCTGATCCTAAGTTTCGACTGAAAAGTGGCTACGCTAGAGAAAATTTAGGAATGCACTTGATCTGTGTTCTCTTCAATAATAGATATAGCTATTAACAGTCCCTTTATTATACTATATGCTATTTATTTACCCAGAGAGTTTCCAAAGTTATCATGAAATTAACTAGTATCTGTAATTTCTGTTCTCTAGATTTTTGTACTCAATTTCAGTAGCCAGTAATACGACAATAACGTACCCGGTTATTCAAAGAGAACTGAACTTTAGTGATAAACAATCAAGGTATCTACAACTACTCACTATAGGCCAAACACGCATTTAGGAACAGATAATTCTTTTCTAAGAATAATTCTAAAGATAATTCGTTCCTGACGAATGCAGATGGCCCATGATCTCTTTTTAGAGAAAGTGCAAGGCTGATTCACTGACTGGGGGTAATACACTGAGCTACAGAATAAGCTAATACGTGGCAACAATCAAAGGTTTAAGGAAACAGGCAAGCTAGGATACATAGAAAAACATGATAATTTTCCTTGTGTTATCTTTCTAACTTGGAAAGTAAATTACAAAATCTGTGGCAATAATGTTATTTCATATGTGTGCATATCAGGACCTCCCTATAAACTAGTACCTTGTAATTTGCTGTATATACCACACTTCCCTTTTTGGTTTTGTTTTTAAAAATTCTCAGAGCATAAAAATAACTTCTGTGTCATCAGGATGAGGATAGAAAATGACCTATAGGTGTAACAAGCTTTTTGAATGAATGAATACGAACATATTTTGAATGAATAGGAACATCTACAAAAAGCTGCTTTGGTGAAAATCTTCAATTGACAGAAGTGAAGAGTGGTGACTAATGATATTAAAGAAAGGACGTGTACATGCTTGTGTATTTTTGTCAAATAGAACAGGTATAATTTTGTTGTAAATAGCAGGTTAGCTAACCAGGAAACCATATCCTTAAAAGGAGGTACATTTAAAGCACAAATGTATGGATATTAGAGAATTTCACAATAACAGAGTACCTCAAATTTGAATTTCTTAGAAGCGTCCAAAAGCCTGAAGACCTTCACATGCTATACATTTACATTCTCAGAGAAAAAAAAAAATCTTGCCTTACCCGGCCAACTAGTATTGGTTCAGGTCCAGAAAATTCTTCTAATACAAACATTTGATTCCAAACCCAGCCTCTCTTGGAACGGTTCAAAACTCTTTGTTCTTCAGTTAGCCTTTTTAGTCCTGTGCTGGATCCACTTGGTAGTACTTGAGATTGATTCATTGGAGCCATATAAATGGAAGGAAGGACAGTAATCCATAATATTATTAATGGAGTCCATGTATCCATAAGCATTTCCGTTAGTCTTTCTGGCATTGTACCACAAGCTACGCAAATCACCACAGAAATGAAATTATTATTTTGCTTTCCTCCAGACTGTAGCAATCCAATTCATCATGCAGTACAGAACATTTACTTACAGCTCCTCCATGTGTTTACAGCACAGTCAACGTAAAAATAGTTTAGATTATAAAAACATGATCCATTGAGTTTTCCAGTCATTAAAGATTCCTGGTGGGTGAAAAAAAAAAGGTCAAATCAGTGACTAAAGAGCTTAGGAAAGCATTCTGAAAGATCTTATTTACTTTTAGATCATAAACAAGCTGTATTAGGTTTTAAATTTGTAGTACATAATATTAGTGCATATTAAATAGGTTAAAAAAATAAAGTAAGTGATTCTGTGAATTCCTTCATTGCCTGAAATAGTGAGAGAAGACCCAGATAAATGATTACACACACTCAGGAAAACATTTTACTTGCAGTTTGTCTTAGGGTCTGAAGAAGATCCTGGCCTTCTTGCTAGCCTGTACTTTTTATGTAGTCAACTATAAACACTCAGCATGTCAAATAATAAAAGTCAAACAAAATAATGTTCTTGCATACAGGCTTACTCTCCTTTCCTCCACAAGAAAAAAAACCCCAAAACTTCTTGTAAGTGTACAAGGCTCCAGCAGTACATTCTCATTTCAGTAATCATCTAGCTGTAGCAGCACACAGCTCAGCAAAACCTTCACAGCCCAGCAGAGCAACAGGACTGGTAAGTCCATTGTGAAATCCATGATGCCCAAACCAGACCACTACCAGAACCTAAGTAAGCTCATTTATGCACATCTGCACTAAGGACTCTAAGTGTGTGTCTCTCACTTTCAGAAAAAACACACAGTCAGATTTTATTTCAAAGACATTTTCCTGGATGGACACTTTGGAGCATTTTGTCTTTCTTTCCCCACCCACCCTTTCATGTATTAGATGAACCACATCAGGTTTCATCTCAGTGTAAACACTCCTTGAAACGGACAAGCAAGTAACATAGTAGGGCTTGCTAATGCCACGGTGATTGGCAAAAGCTGAAATGCAGCCATGGATCACTTAGAAAGATAGATGGGACACGGCTCAGGGAGAAGGGCTGCATCACAGCTACTCTAATGAGGCTGGAGTTACGTAAAAAGATTCCTGATACATTTTCTTTGACTGATTCATATCTAATCAATCATCATGAGAAACTACTATATACAAGATAGGTAGAAATGTCTACTCTTAAGTTTACACTGTGTCTTAAGCTGTTTTTTTCCATTTTAAAATGAGTTCCTGGTGTTGCATGTCTATAAAAATCTTGGTGGGTTGAGTTGGGTTTTTTTGGGGGGAAGGGGTAGGTTTGTTGGGTTTTTGCTTTTGGTTTTGTTTTTTTTTAGGCTCATACACACTCATGGAAGAAAATATCTGAAAACATGAATAACACCAGTAAAAGTCAGCTGTTATTTTAAAAGCAAACAATGTAAAAAGTTTTTTTTGGTTTTTTTTTTTTTTAAACTTCAGTAATTGCCAAAGCAACTGTGAAATCTGTTGCATGAAAATCTGAAACTGTGAGAAACTTGTTAAAAGGGGAGAAGAGCTGTTATCACTAAAACTCAGTATCTCAAGTAGCGTGGAAGAACGGTAGGCTAATACCATGCATCAAGAATGAGGTGAATATCCATTACAGAAGTAACTGTGTGGCTTAGAAACATCATTTAGGCCTCATTGCCAACTGAGATGGAAAGAAAGAAATCGGAGAATACAGTTTGCTCTTGCAATGAAATGTTGGGAAAAATGCGAGGGAAGCAAAAGACGCCTTCAATCTCTTGGCATTCTCTCAATCCCAGAAAAGGGAAAAGGACAAGGAGCAAGCAGTCTAATTGCTTGATGGGAAGGGTCTGTCAAGTCACCCTCTGAAAATCCTCTTCGGTCTAGGAAATTAAACAGAGGTTACTGCTGCTGATTTCTGGCACATGTGAAAGACAGATTTCCTGGGGCGTGTTTAGTGGTAGAAGCTATCAAAAGAGAGCAACAGCCAACTTTCAATGAAAGCAGTTAAGCTTGTTTGTATGGGATCCTTGTGCATATGTGAGTGGACTTGTGGGGGTGTGTGTCTGCCAGGGGACAGATTTTTCTGATTTCTTCAATGGAGCAAGAACTGAAACACAGGAGAAGTAGAACCACTGTAAAACGAAGTAAGAGACATCATCTTCAAACAATATCCAGGATTAAATGCAAAACTGGGGGCATAAACTGAAAACCCAACTTGAGAGTCCTTTTCTGTAGCTGAGTTTTCAGTTTTTATAGTTTTTACGTACAAAGTGATTTTTGACCCAGAAACAGAAGTCCACCAGAAACAGAATACTACGTTACACCTTTGTCCAAGAAAGCCTTAAAAAGAACCCAAGCGGGCCATGACTGACTTTCTTACTCTTCTAGTACAAATTGGTATAGTTCTTTTTACTCACAGGACCAAATAATAATAAAGTAAAGCACTTCTTTTCATATTCAAGAAGCTTTTTGAAAACAATTCCTAATTAATCTACACAGGCTGCCTTCTAAAAGAGATGAAATAAAAGAGATAAAACAATACGATGCTCACAGAAACATTTTTGTTTGAAGAAAGAACAGGATATTTGTTTTTCAGACTGCCACTCTGAATCCTGGGCAAGCACTTTCATTTCAGTGCATCCCTCCTCAATTCCCCCCCAGATCTCCTGCCTGTTACTCTTCACTTACTCCAATCAAATTTAGGTCCTATCCACTAGCACTAATGCACAAGATTCGCTGTGACTGGACTGTCCTCACAGTGGCTCCCTATTCAGCAATACCTTAAGGCAAACAAGAGTCAAAAGCACACCAAAAATACTAGTAATGCACATACAATGTGATTAAACCTAACTCAATGAAACAACCTGGTGAAGAGTACAGTTATGCAAGCTCAGTGAACACAAAACTACGACGTTCTCATGTACCGACAGAAAAGTTAGGCAAGTGTTAGGCAGTGCAGGCTAAAGAAAAAAACTGATGGGGCTTTTGCATGTGTCGGTGGACTGCAGGGGAATATGATCAGTGTGTAACAGTAGAGCTGGATAAATTTCTCTACAATTCAACCTAGACTGCTGGAGCCTTTTGAGAAACATACTTGTTTGGGATTCACTGCTCTACCAGTGAATCGTGGTATTTACTTTGTGCAACACATGAAGATTGTACTGTCCCCAAATTTCTTTACCAAATTCGGAAATTAATTTTCTTCTCCATTCCTGGGAGCAGAATACCATGTATGTTGTTGGGAGCTCATGGAAGGCATTATTAAATACTTGGCCCTGCAATTTCCATATTGGCTAATATGAAAATCAAGAAACGCCTGGTAGTTAAATTATGATCCTCTGGATTAGATGTGTAGGAGAAACTGATATGGCTACTGAATCAGGCTACTACAATGATACTAAAAAGCCACGTGTAAAGGGAGATCTGGCAATCAGGAAAGACTAGCAGGTGAGGCACCGTAGCATTTTCCCTTCTTATATTATGCCAGGGTCTAAAGAAGAGGTGAGTATGGAATGACAGCAAAATTATTCCAGTAAAGCCAGAACTACCTTTTGCTAAGCAATCAAAAATAGGACAAGCACACGGCCCTTAAAGAGTGTATTTCTACCCTCAAAGACTTCATTGGTGTTGATAAAAGCATAATTTTTGCTTTTGAATTTCCATGTATTCAAATGGCCCTGGGCTGTTTTCTTTAACAAAACTTCACTATTCTTCTAAGTGGTTTCCCTGTATAGTGTATGATATATACCACTATAGATACAACTCTAATCCAGCAAAGCTGTTTACAAAACAGCTTTAGTTCTTCATTCATCCCTGAGAGGGGAAAGTGATATTTAAAATATAAATAATTTCTTTAATGTAGCAAATAGATGAAAGAAAATGTGACATTATGTCAGGTAGCACAGATTCAGATAACTGTTACGTTTCAAAAACATAAGACTGTATTCATAAATTTGGTTCTCCATGCACAACCTATAGAGAAATACAGATAAAGCTGAGTGGTTTGTTTTCCACCTACTGTATGTGCTGATACAGTTTTAGAAAAATATTATTCTATTAACAGGAACATGCATCTTGGAGCACTACTCGTACAACTCCAGGCCATAGAATGCATAAGTTTTATACAAGTAAATGCAAAAAGTGAATACAATGAAGTAGAAGTTTATAACCTAACACTAGAACATAGCTAGCATACCAACTTCAGAAATTAATGTAATATACATTGCAACCTCTTTTCCAATGCAACCTATTTAGTTCAAAAACCTATGTAGGTTACTTGTATGAGTTAATTGCCTGCATAAAGTTAGAGCCAGGTATGACAGCAGATAGTTACAGTAGATATACTAACTGATGACAGTTCTCATTTTGTATATGAGTGGTGGAAAGCTTTATGATGGCCAGCATCTCTGAAGTAACTAATTTTGTTACAATTATTTTAAAATCATCTTGTAGCTTTAAAAGGTGAACACGGGAATGCAGTAGATTTGTTAAAAAGACTAATAAAGTTAATAAAAGTAGTTTAATATATAAACTTCTTATTGAAAAAGAAGCAAAGTAAGATCACAAAAAGCTTTAAAAAGATCAATTTATTTTTACGTTTCAAACCACAGAATATCCATCTGGTCAAGTAAACCACTTTATTACAATGCTAGTGCATTGATTTATACCATGATCTTACATTAAAAGATTTTAGAGCCACTCTAGTATTTTTTCATGTAAGAGACATGGAGGGTTGTCTTAAGAATTACAACAAAGTTTTTTCTTTATTTCATTCTGCATTTACATTATCACTTGTAGTGATGATAGCCAATAGCTAAGCCCTTTAACCTCACTATTTCATCAGGGTGGATTTTATCAATTCCTAAACAACTGTTACTAAGTAAAAAAACCAACCTGAAGTACTGGTTTATTTAAAGAAGTTACACTAGAGATACCAGACAAAAGTTGGTGATCTTTGCCTAAAGCAGGTCCTTCTGGTAGAATTTTCAGGATCTTTTATATTTTGTACACTAAACGACCCCTTCAGCATACATTCAGAAGACCGATATCAAACTGCCACAACACGAGGAGGTAAACGATACAATAAAGGCAATGGAGTTCTATTAAAAATGTTTTAGACATCTTTATGCGTAATCTCTACCTTTGATGCTAATTCAATATAAGCAAATCCGCATTACAATACAAGCAGCTTCAAATAATTGATAAGAGGCGTTCATTTACTGATCACCTAGAGAGTTCCAACTAGTGCTGTGCAACAGTAGGCAGAGAGCCTGTGTATTTTGCATGCTTCCTTTGGAGCCTCAAAATTCCATCCGACCCACGTGGGCTTCTGTGTCCAGAAGAATGAATTTAATTTAATTTCCGCCAGAAAGAAGGATCCTTATTCCTGCAAAACAGAGCTGTGGGTAATAGTTTTAATATAGGTTAGGAGAATAAAACAGGAAGATTAATCAGGTGCCCTTGACAAAAATTTACATCTTGTGAGTTCCTTTATCTGGAATTCATTAAGCAACAATGAGTTTCTCTTTACATTATCACAGGTTTCCCACAGCTCATGATCAGGTATTGTACTTCACCTGTCAATAGGTCTGCAAACTTGGGATCCATTTTGACATGCTGTATGCAGGTATAGGTCTTTTGTACCTTTTAGCGTTTCCTTTGTTAACATCCAAGCAAATTCCTTGTTATTGTTCAAATGACTATTTTTTTTTTTTTTTTTTACCTCTAACCATTTCTCTCCTTCCTGTTTTTTTTTTGTCCCTACAGTACCTAGAGTATCTTTTTGGGGTTTTTTTGGCTTCACACTGTTCTTCCTGTTCCTTAAGCTCTTTAGGTTTACTTTTACTACTGCAGGTATTGGCTATACTACCACTTATGCTTCCTAGTCCCATTTCTCAAGGATTCAGACAGGGTCCTTTTCTGTCAATAGCAGCAACATAATGCAAAGCCTTCCCGCCATGGGAAGCACAATTATCTTTCCTTCATTGATCCTCTTTTGGCAGCACAATAAAACCTTAAGTTTTCAATAGTAAAAATATAAGGCCTTAGCACTCCTTAGCATTCCAGTCTCACTTGTAGGAATAATTCTTGCTCATAAGAGAACTGTGGTAAGGATTTTAATTTGCTATTAAAGCAGAACAAACCCAAAGTCCATCAGAATAGAACTATCAAGACTACCATGACCAACAAATAATCATGTCATCCTTGCCCACATAACTTTGCTACATACTCATCCTGTTTCCAGTACATATCCATTATATTGTACCTGAATTTGATTTTAAATTACCTTGGATAAGGCAGCATTCTCATGTTTCTGCTGCAAAGGAACAAGTATTTCTTGCCATAAATAACTATTATTCTTCAGCAGATTGCTCATTTGTGTAAAGATTACTCACATACCCCAAAAAAATTAAAATTAAAAAGCAATTCTCCACCTTACTGCAAGATGAAGAGAGACTGAGGCTGTAATCAGACATGCTACTATTGCAGCAGCTAAGACCACGGTTACAGTACCCACTGCAAAGTGCCACTTGCATGCCCCGGCTAGACTTTACTGCCTCCTTCATCTGCCAGCATAACTGTATGTGTAGTCACTCCCTAACCCAGTTCTGTCAAAATGATCTTGTTAACTTAAACGCTTTTAATAGTAAGGTGTTTTTTAAACCAAATCATTTTGACAGAGCTGGGTTAGGCCATTGCTCATGCTATTCTTCCACAAAGAGTAATTTTAATTTAAGAGGTTCTTGCCCCCGCTGCCCCCACAACATGCCAGCTGCACGTTTCCAATAATTCTTCTCCATTCCCATTCCTTTATTCACTGCAGTTCACTATCCCTGCAGTTGTGCTATTTGCAAGGCAACACTGTAAGCCAGATCAGTGAAATGTGGGTTTAAAAAACATTGCAACAAAACCCTGTTTCAAGAAGTCTTTTCCTTCAAGTTTATAACCCAGATCATTGCACTGATCTAGTTTACAGCATGGCTGCACAAGCAGTTGCATCAGCACAACTAAAGAGCCCATAAACTACAGGACAACAACAGAAAGTTTTTAAAACAGCTGTGCTGCCAAAGAGCATATGAAGTTTGACTATATGCCTTAGAGAGCAGTCAGACAAATAGTTGAATCAACAAAACTGAGTGGAGGATAACTTCTGGAAAAGAGGAGAGAACAAGCAATTAGAGACAGTGAAACTACTTAAATAAAACTCTAATGGACTCCTAGTATATAACCATGGCAATCTGTTGCAGCTCCGTTCATTGATGCTGGCAGATTTTTGGGGTGTAATCCTCTCCCACCACCTCAGCTGCAGCCAGGCAGCAGTTAGATGTGCTGTTCTGAGAACAGTCTCCGTCAGGAGGGGAATTCCCGGTGATCCTGACCATGAGCAACACACCACCACAGTGGAGAGGGGCTGAAAACGGCAACGAGCCGCAGCCAGATTCTGGGCCATGCACGTTCTAGGCATTGCCCCAAATCATAATTATACTTTGTAGCTGCTCTAAATTTCACTGACTAACAGTGATTTTAAGGGACTGTCATGTCACCTGGAGTTAACTGTAACATAGAAAAGCATTATCCACACATCCTTTCCTCTGGCCAAGCACCTGAAATTTCAAAGGAAGGAAAATGAGATGGGAAATGTTAAGCTAACTCTGCTATATAGCAGCAGGGTGACATACACTTGAAGTATACTTTGTGCTGTCAGAGATATGCAGAAGAGGATCCTACCAATACAGGTGCAAACCAATTGTCCAACTTTATTTTGATATATTATGTGTGGCAATTTGCTTATGGCTGCTTGGAGATCAAAGGCAGTTATCTAAAGAATTACTTACTTCAGCAACAATAGTAACAGACACTACCTCTCTCTTTCTTTTGGTCTTAGACCGTCTGTCCCCCCGCCCCGAGAGTAATTCAGTGTGCAAAGATCTTTTAAGCTTAGTCATGCATTGCTACTCTTTATAGCTGAAGACTTCTGAACAGTTCTTTAGGTTATTAAGTGAGTTTTTTAAGCTTGTGTCAAATACTGAGGGACTGTTATAAGCAAAGTTTCATCAGTCTTTGTATCGGACATATAGCTGATGGAAATAGAGACATGAAGAAATACACATGCAGGTACAGAAATACAACAGTTTCTTCAGTATTTAGACCTTTAATATTTATTGGGGGATTTATTAATCTCTCTATAAGATTATTATTAGGAAAAGCAGTTACTTCAATTTTAGGCATCTATTTCAGAGGCAGAGGGAAGGAAGGGTTAGAAAACCTTTTCTAAGAGAAATTCCTCTTCCTTAGTTTCCTTACTCTTTTGCTTTAACTAGGAAACACCATGACTGTGGTGTTCTGAAGTAGAGATGAGGCTACAGGATATAGGTCATTACACAATTTGACTAATGCTTTGGGATAAAGAAAAAATTATATGTACATCACATTGAAATATATCTTCTTTAATCAAAGTAATATATTGTAACAAATTGTCCGTTATTCTGTGATTGCTTAACGCGACACTTTATCATATCTACAAAGTCTATTTTAAGTGACTACTTAACTCTTTTTTATACTTATATATTTACTTTCAGGAAATCCTTTTTTTTAAAAAACAAAAGAATATCCTGGCCCTGTGATGTCATGCTTATTGTTTAACTTCTATTGGAATCAATAGAATTTCTTATTGGGGATATTTTTGTTGCTCTTCGATAGCAAAATCAACATGGGCCAACTTTAAAGCTGCCAAGGCTCTGATACTTTGTATATAAAGCTGTCAGTCTTTCCAGAAGTGTTCACTACTTTACAGAACCAGAACGCATTTAAAAAAAACCACCGGGTGTGTTGGTAGCACTTCCAAACTATTTTTTCTACATTATTATTACGTGCATTGTGTAGTGCTCAGGAATTCCAGTCGTGAATCCAACTGTGCTAGATGTTGTACTGACACAGGACAGCAGAAGTAGTACATGCTCCACAGTTTGCAACTGAAGTAATATGACTTGTTTGATTGCATTCCCTCTCCAATGAAATGAGTATCTACAACATTTTAGGGCTGGTGGTTTTTTTTGTTGTTGGTTCCCCCCCCCCCCCCCCGCCATGATAGCTGATACCAAAAGAATAGGCATTAAAATGACAATATAGCTATTTTTAAGATCTACAGTAGAATAAAAGGTATTTGCAAACTTCCCTTTCAACCTCTTACACTTAGAAAAAAGATTTGTTTTCAAGTTTACGGGAGTCAGATACTCCACTGACGTGTGTAAAAACATCACCTCACGCCGTTATGCTCATGATGCAGGTTCAAAGTGGAGAGGGAAGAAAGTCAAAATCTGTTTGAACAACCAAGGTGGTCCAGAAACTTAAACATGACAAAAATAGTTGTATCTGCATTGTTTGTGTTCTATAGTAAGAGGAAGAAATGAACCGAAGTAATTTTTATTCTCTACAGTCGACTGATTAAAGCGATTTTCCTTTGACTAAAATAGAACTGCATTACATATAGATTTAATAGCTTCAGCTCATGCCAACCTCATCTCTCAAACCGATGCTCATTTTTACGAGGGTGTATTACATAATTTGAAGACCTATATCACTTTTAAAGGAGAGAGGGGGAAAAAAGGCAAGTTGTGCACAACATGAAGAGAGCTCATAAAAAGGCAAACAGATTGGCCTGCGACTGAGAATTAGGTGTTAACCATGCTCTGCCTAGGGCATCGTTTATCATGAGAGTTTCAGCAGCTGGGATGTGCTTATCCTGTACTTGCTGAAAATGTTTAAATATTAATGGAGGACATAAATATCTTGCTTTCTGGGCTTCTTTTTCAGTCTTTTTTTGATATACAACAGAGCTTTCATTTTCATTGGTTTTCTTTAAAGAATATTAGGTATTCTCTACATAAGTAAACAAAACATAATAATTAAGGAAAAACTCACAAGTTTTCCTCACACGTATTCTGATTAAACTAAGAATATAAAATTATAACTGGTCATCATGATTTAGTGAAAGCTATATAAACTTTCTAGCCACACGCATAAATGTGTGTGTACATTAAAAAAAAATCTTTAAAAAGGAAAAATATGAACATACTGGACTTTTCTAACTACATACAGTACTGCTGCAGTAAACCTACTCAAATCTTTTTTGCTGAAATATATGAAATTAGAAGTGAAGGTCTTTAATTTTGCATCATTTAATTTGATGGCAGTTTTACCATCAACTTAAATGAGTTTTTTGGAAAGAATTAGGGTCCTCCAACATGAAACTTACTTCTTTTGCAGTTGCCAGGTTGAGGGTTTTTTTGGGGGTGTTTTATTTGTTTGTTTTAATCTAACTTTTGGAAACACACAAAAAATAAAGCCCACAAACTAGAATACAGAACTCAATCTAAACTTCAGTGATATTAAGAATTAAGTTCTGATGATCTGTTACTTAAAGGCAATCATAGCTGTTACATTTAATCCATAAGAGAGGTTCACGTCTAAAGTGTTGCTCAATTGCAAAACTCAACTAATTAATTGCACTACCTCTGAATGCATACAGTCCATTTGCATTAGTATTTAGGGGCTTCGATATAATGATTTTTATATATATATTAAAACCCCATAAAAATATAAAATATACACATGTATATGATTATGATAATCAGCGACTGCAAAGGAAATGGATTTAAATGGTTATCCCAGTTCCTCAAATTATGCTGAGCATTGCTTCCCAGGAGTAAGCTACTTTGACCGAATGTACACTAAAGCAGAAAGTTGAAACTGTGAACTAATGACTGCCAAGACTGCCTGCTTTCATAATGTTTTGAACTCCCACATACAGTTGCAAAGACCTGAGCAAGACAGACTGAGAAACATCCTTCTAAGCTTGTCTATGACTTAGACACTGCAGGGTGTAGTAGACACTTCTTTTACTTATTCATATCTAGGACTGGTTGACATTACTAATTTCAAGTACAAGCCAAGGTGCTCATCATTCTCAATTGCAAATGATTTTCACAAGACACATCATGCTCAACACCTTGGAAAATCAACTCTATCAGTATTATCGTTGCAACTCATGGGTAAAGGCTACCCTCATGACTCAGGCAGGTAGAAATCAGTCTCCTGCTTGGAGTCAGATGCTTTAAACTCTATCTGTTGGTAGTGGTTCAGAAATCATCTTTCCTTTTCAGCTTGCAGTTACCACTTCAGACCATTAGTACTCAATGGTTTTTGGGAACAAAATTTTCTTAATATAGTTGAAATATCACTGTGTTGATGTTATTCACTTGGATGACAAAATGAGAAACGTGCTGAACAGATTCCAGACCAAAGGGGTCTATCTGAGGGGGAGGGGAGGGGATATATATATACACACACACACATTTGAAATCTCAAATTGGTCTTTATTTTGTTCTATGTCTATCTACTGCTCAAATAGTTATGTTCAGAAAGCTATGAAGTGAGCCACCTTTTCTATGGCAACAACGCTAAGAAAAACGTTGAGTTTCCATCATCTAATTTAATTCTATTGATGCGATCTTATGGTAGTGATGATGCTTAAAATGTTCCAAGCTCAAAATGCCTTAGCATTTCCCTCCCACTGAAAGAATTTAGTTTGTGTTATTTTAAAATCATAGTTGAAAGACTCTTATGATAAAACTATAGTGTATACTGTAAGCATACAATTGTATTAATAGTATATCCAAAAGGTCAGGTTCTAATAATATCAAAATGGAAAACAGAATAGAAAAGGAATACTGCTAAGATATTCAGTATCTTATGGTTATTGGATATGCTATAAAAATAACTGTTTATACTATGTAGCACGAACAGTTGCTTTTTGTTACAGAGTATGCATAATCATCAATTAGAGATCTGCAGCACCAAGAGTTTAAAGTACGGCATTCACATTTCCTTCTTGTTCATAACCTTAGAGGTCAGTATTTTTTCCCCCTTGAAAGTCTCTCAAGTTTTGGAAATGAAATTATCTGTATGTATCAAGGGTCAAGTGGGTGGGTTCCAGGCCCCTAATTTCAGTAAGTGCCTGAAAAAGTCCCAGCTAAAGTCTGTAGGGCACTTAGGTCTTCTGAAATGATTTTAAAAGACGAAATCTGGAACTGTGTGAGAAGAAATAGAAAGAAAATTCAGGAAGTACTTCAAGGGGTAATAGACCTAAATCTATACCCATGGCTGACTGTGTGTTCTTACTTGTAACAGTTCTATATCCTGAAGAAGGGAGTAGAAGTATATTTTTTTCCAGAGAAGACGATGCAGCATACGTTAACAGTGATACAAATAAAGTGTCCAGGGATCAACTAATTTATTTGGTAAAGGTGCAGTATTATTGCAAAAATTCTGAAGATTACAAATGACAAAGAAAGTGAATTTAAATCTGACTGTGGGACTACTTCCCCCTTTACAACTCTGCTTTGGACTTCAGTAGCAGGAGCTGATGGGAATGATGAAAGTATATTGAAAAAGCACTGAGCAACTTTGTCTAAGGAGGATTCTACCTCATCTCACAGAGATGAAATTTTTTTTTTTTTTTAAATGAAAGGTGTAAAAGTAGTAGATTCCTATACAGGGGTACTTCTTATTAAACCAGCTGCATTTGTTAAGCAGGCACATGTACTTCTTATTGATTTTTTAATATTGAAGAAAATGTCCAAAGTTAGTTTCCTGGCTACCAGCCTGCTCAGTTAACAAATTGCTCACCTGTACATCTTAAGAGCCAAATTTCATGAAACACTTCAATCTCCGAGGACACTGAAGGCCTTTAGCTTACAACTAGGCACGGAAATCAAAGTTCTTTATAGCCAGGATGCAAGTTTTAAAAGAAGGGAGAGTTAATAAATAGCAAGCCTAGGAGGAAGCTAGCAGAAAGCTGTGCTCATTCTGTGTGCAGTAAGGTAGAACAAGGGGTGAGTGGATGAAAACCTTAGACTAGAATATCACATAGTAATCACTTCCCTTCCTAGTGTTTTTCTATTGCAAACATTCATACAATTAGGCTGGGAGGTGACACTACAGAGACCTTTTGGGTTTTGATGTTATCACAGTTCATGGGTGTGAAATTTGATAATTTCACAGGTATGCGAAATACTAACTTCTAGCTGCTTTATCATTTTATTTAAGACAGGTAAAATGTACACTAGGGTGATTTTTCAGTCTTCTGAATGTATTTATTATTTACTTATATTTGATGAGAAGCCTATTGTGAAGTCTCCTCTTATTCATAACAGCCTGGTATTGAACATAGAGGAGGAATATCATTCATACGGAAGTACTGCATATTTCTCTTTATCTTTAAGAGAGAAACTCTTGAAGAATTTCCAAAAGAGGATGAGTGAAGTTAAGAGGATTCTTTATCCTATATTCTATTTAATATTCTATTCTTTATCTATAGCTTTGGTAGTTATCAGCTCTAATCTTTAATTGAAACTGAAGTGAGCAGCTGTTAGCTTCCCTTCTATTAAGCACTAACGTGGTAGATTTGAAACACTGAACAGTTAATGTTATCTGATTTCTTACAATCAGCACCCCCCCAAAAAACATCTGGCTGTGATACCCAGAGACACAAATGGAGAGCCGTTTATGCAATCGAGTTGGCTGTTTAGAAGTGTCAGCCTTTATGAAAGTTGTACAAGTATTTATTCCTCTTTCAGAGGAAAGAGAGACTCGTTTGCATGAAACAGAGTGTGTGTGTTTGTGCCTGTCTAAAAGAGAGGAGGAGGGAGGGAGAAGTGAGGGTACAGAGTCTGATACCTGTTGGCAACACAAGCAGGTTTGTGTAACGCTGTTATGTGCCAGGTTGGATTGATTCCACTCTATTTAGTCTGATACTAAATGCAAACTGTTTGAATTGAGACAGATTCAAGACATGACTGAACAGCAATGAACCACGAAGGAATTCCTGCCTATGTTAAGTGGTGTCACCTTCATGGCGGTAGGCAGCATCTAAATAAGGATTTGAATTAATCTCTTCTATAATATCCACACAGAAACTGCCATACGCTTTCTGTGCTGAAGCTTTGCAGTGCCTCCCAGGCTCCCCAGCCAAGCACCGAATACAGGTCTGGTACTGTCTAGCAGGGATGCTGCCTGACAGCTCGGGGCTCCCAGTTGGGATGCTGCTACCCAGCAGATATTGTGGCCAAGCAGAATGTAAGGACGCATTACTCCTGTGTCTTCCTCAAAGAGAAGATGAAGCGTTTAGTGGAACAGCCAGCTTCAGGGGTCGACAGACTCCTGCATTTCTTCTCTGGGAGCCTTGGCAGTGATGCAACTAACGGGCAACTGGAGCTAAAGGGCTTTCTTCCCCTCCGAAGTTTCAGCTGGGTGCATTATCTGTTTAGTCAACCAAAGAAAGGGAAGGAAAACAACTTGTGGGACAGGGATGACTCCTGGCTAGCAATGACTGAAGATTCATTCCCATCTCAGCTTTTAAGAGGAAAACCAGTATTTCTGGGATGCTTTCCTCTCTGAAAGTAGGAAAGGAAGCTATCATACCATTCCTATTTATTTGTTTATTTATCTAGGGGGTGCAAAGCTTTGGGGAGAGGGAAGGTGGTGATAAATCAGGGAGATTTCCCCCCCCCCCATGGTTCTTCCAGCCTCCTCCTCCCTCATTTACATATCTGGCTGGTGGGTGATTTTTATTCTCGGCACGAAAACTGCAATCTATTTCAATGCACGAATGCAGCCCTGCATCTATTCAACACAGTGAAATAGCCCAGAGATTTATTGTACTAAATAGGAAAACAAGAAACGGGTTTTCCAGCCTTGGAAGCAACCCTCTGTGATCTAAAGTCCTCCTGATCCTTTAAAGGAGGGGGGGGGAGGGGGGGAAGAAGGGAAGGAAAAAACCCCAAAAACCAGCACCACCCCAAAAAACAAAACAGGAGGAGAAACAGCCACACCACCACCACTCCTCCTCCCAAGGGAATAAAAAAATCCTAACTAGCATCCCATGACATTTTCATTATCAGGAATTTCAAAACATCCAACTTAATGAGCCACTACAGTTCAGCCTAATACTGTACCTATTAACGAGGAAGGCACTTGCACAGTGCACCTTGCAAGAACACAGACAGACACTAAGTCAAAAAGAAATCTATGGAGAGACAGCCCTCTGCCAGCGAGACATAAGTAATATTAATAAAATGAATACTCACTCTTTCAAGGACCAAGGAAACCGCTTACTGACAGCCACTTCACGCACGAATTGAAAGGGTGAGGTAAAAAACATCAGCCAGTCCCTGTGAACAGGCAGGATTCTCCAGATTTTCTTTTCATGCTTTTTGAGGCTGCTGATGCTGAAGGAGATGCTGGTTACTTAGCTTCTCGGGTTTCTGTGCCTGCATGCTTAAGTGCAGTTACTAATTTCTCCCTTTGCACAAGCCAGCAGCAGCAGCACGTCTCCAGGAAAGCAGGGATATTCCAAATAAATCCGCTAATTCCGGGTCTGAGCGCTCCAACGTGCCTGCCTGCCAAATGTAACTGTGAAGTGATGTGGAAAAGTGAGCCGGGAGCCTCCCCTGACAGCTCTTATTGGGCTGATCTCGGAGGCAGGTCTAGCGCTTGGAAATGCATGTAAGCAGTTTTGGGTGGTGGTTTTTCCCCCTCCCTCTCCTTCGTACCCCCCCCCCCGCCTTTCACCCGGTAAGCACACAAC
>NW_009200943.1:42721-87798 GCF_000690835.1 Fulmarus glacialis | reverse complement strand
GAGCCCTCAGCACAAGAAAGACAGAGGAGGGCCATAAAAATGGTCAGGGGGGTGGAACACCTCTCCTATGAAGAAAGGCTGAGAGAGTTGGGGTTGTTTAGCCTGGAGAAAAGAAGGCTTTGGGGGCACCTTATTGTGGCCTATCAGTACTTAAAGGGGGCTTATAAGAAAGACGGGGACAAACTTTTTAGTAGGGCCTGTTGCGACAGGACCAGGGGGAATGGTTTTAAACTAAAAGAAGGTAGATTTAGACTAGATATAAGGAAGAAATTTTTTACAATGGGGTGGTGAAACACTGGCACAGGTTGCCCAGAGAGGTGGTAGATGCCCCATCCCTGGGAATATTCAAGATCCGGTTGGATGGGCCTCTGAGCAACCTGATTTAGTTGAAGATGTCCCTGCTCATGGCAGGGGGGTTGGACTAGATGACCTTTAAAGGTCCCTTCCAACCCAAACTATTCTATGATTCTATGATTCTATGAAATAGGTTTCCATGTTTCCATTTTGACTCCTTTATATGCATATATATATATATATACACATAAAACTAAAAGTGTGCCTGAAAGTTTGTCACATTTATTCAGCTACAACAGCTAGTTACCTCCACTAAAACACCTTAATTTTCTTGTGTACATGAACATATGCACAGGTACATGCAAGAATCTTTTTTTCATTTTTAATAGCAAGATATATTGCACACATACAACATCAGAATTCAACATAAAAGCCATTTTAACTTGTACCTGAATTTTATTTCCTCTAATAATACTTGTTCCACTCTATGATCCATAGCCAAATAGTTCACAAGCAAGCACTTAGGCATGGATTAATCTCATCTAACATTAAACCTCTAAAAGTTCAGAAGTTAGCTGTTCAGGCTCTGACTTCAGTGAATGGCGGGAGACAGGCAAATCATCCCTGTGTAAGACAGGAATCTGAGATAGGTAGATGAATCACCAGCTGAACATGCCTAATTCTCTCCAGTAAAGGACAAAACAAGTAGATTACATTTAGACAATTAAATATTAGACATCTAAAGTCAGCAGCGCTGAATCATATGCCAGGAGGTAAGCATGGAGAAGCAGAGGAAGATAACTCGCTACCTGAAACTGAATGTCATTAACACGTTGGTGTCCTTGCACGCACCTGCAGTTTGGACACAGTCTGATCTTTCACTCGTGGGTGGTGGAGGAAGTGATGTCCACAAGGTTTCGAGTGTGGCTAATGTATTTGTTCAGATGACTTACATGTTAAGTCTGTCCTTTCAGCAAAACAGGGTACGTGCAGGACATGATGCTACCAGGTGACAGTGAAGACCTGCTAAGGCTAAGTTGTGGTTTGCCACGGGCTTCCCGCGCGGAGCAGGATTTGGCTGAGCAGCCTCAGGCACCCACCGTGGAGCTGCTTGGTGACGGGATGACCCACAAGATCAAAACACGCTCCTCTTCAGTACCCTTGTCATGGATGAGGAGGAGGATTAACCTTGCAGTGACCCTGTACCCAGTGTACTGTATGTTTCCTGGCTGGCGGCTCTGTCTCCTTTTCTTTCCCACTCACTCCTCACTTGCAGGAAGCAAGAGAGGGAGTAGTGTCTGTGTGTGGTTTGGCCTATCGTGCTGTCCTTAACAACACTTTTAATGCTGACCCCCAAGCTCCTCCACTGAAAAACATATGTAATAATGATATTCACGAGCATGGCACATTTTCTTGTGCCTGCAAACAGTTCCAGCTGATATAGAGGTGAGCAAGGTGCATAAAAATGGACTGAAAGATTAAACTTGTGGCACAAGGAATATGAAGCCACTCACCCTATGATGTCCCATATCATGTTACTACTGCCTGGGAACCCAGTTTCCTTCTTTCCTGTTATGCTCACCGATTTCTCTAAAATGATTGAAGCCCAGTTTCAAAGTATTGCTGTAGTTCCTGAAATCATACTTGGAATATAAGACTACAAAAGCTTCTTACTTATGTAACTGTAAAAACCTCTATGTACAATAAAAGGCTGTAATTCACCCTTTCAGATTCAGGGATGCCATAAAATTCCAGAGTTGAGTTAACATAATCACCAGAGCCACAAAATTAATTTCTTTGTATTATCATGACATTTGTCTGTTGTTTTATCATACACATTTAAATATTTCTACCTTGAAATGCTCTCTAAGACATGTTATCTTAGTGTTGTCAGAGTTTATTTAATGTCAGTCAAAGTTTACACTTTGTCTCAAAACTAAATAGTCATTATGGGGCTGGAGTAAAAATTAGCGTGACCATAGTGTAAACTATGGGTGAAACAGTGCTCCTAAATATTCAGGAGTCAAGCATCTGACACCACACTTCCAGGTTACCACATCAGATATCCTTCTCTGTTTTACTCCTACCTGTTCGGAGTAATGCATCTCAGCTTCAAAGATAAGTAGGTGCAGGTGCAATGGGACATTATTTCCCAACTGGTAAACAGAAATACGTGCTACATAGCTTGATCTCACCTAATTTTAGTAAATAAAACATGTAAGTTAAGAATATATTTTCTCCTCCACAAGTCCATAGGTAAATGGTAAAGTCCTTAGGGTAACTGATCCATGTAATTGCTTTTAGCAAATGCCTCTCAGTCCTCATATGCAGTCCCTTGTGAATCAAGCCCTAATACAACTCGCTCAACTGAACTTTTCAAGAGCTTTGCCACTCTTTTGGGTAGAGATGGTATCGTTCAGGCATTTTGGCAAGAGTTTGGGAAAGAACCAGCTCAGGTGAGCCAGGTGGGAGGCTGCTGCTGAGCTTCTTGGTCTCCAAAAGGGACTGTTGCCTGATTTTCTCTGTGAGGGAGTAGGGCAGCATGGCTTGCTCCATTTATCCAAAATATTGTGTTTACCTGTTCCCAGACAGCTATAGGCAGACAGGATAGCTCTGCTGGCTGCGAGCTGCCTCCATCCCAGACTGTGCCGAGAGGCACCAGGAGAGTAAGCTGCTTTTGCCCTCAACCCCCACTTCTCTCACATAGGGTTGGGCATCGTCTGGCCATAATAAAGACTTCAGCTAACTCATCTTTGAAGTGGGAAGTTGAGTCACGCCATCTGTGAAATCCTCGTTTTTCGTCGTTATGAAAATGCATCCCAGTGCCAGGGTATCCCGGTTGTTTATTCACTGTTCTGGCATGGCCGTGCAGGGGTGGACGCCAATCACAAAGCAATCTGCGAGAGGCAGACAAACACAGTAGGTGAGACTGGTTAGGAGGTACAGGCTAGACACCTCCCTCGAAAAGGGCCAGTGTGTTGCCAGTATGGCTGGGAGCCCTTGGAGGCTTCAGAAATGTGCCCTTCAGTATCTTGGCTTACGAGTCAGTTATATGGGAAAACAATACATGGTTTTACTATGCCCAGCAACACAGCTCCTGCCTCAAGCAGAAGTAGATGGGCTTGCTTTTTGAAAATAATGGGGGAAAACACTTTGAACTAAGAGATTGAGTCATGCATGTGCAGTTATATAAAATGCATGTTTTTGCCAGAGTGTCTCATTATGCAGCCACCGTTTTGGCGTGCCAATGTGATGAGCAAGCCGGTTAACCACATAATTATGAAAAGGATGCAAATAGGACTGTCTTTTATACCTTTTTCTTCTTTTAGACTAGCAAGTAAAATGCTACCTCCACCATAGTATATGTAACTTTTGGAATTAAATCAGGATTTCATGCATAACTTCTTGCAGCTACTGTCAGTGAACAATTCTGTTAATAAATTATTTCCTTTGCTGGCATAAGTCACAGTATATGTCAATTATTACTAATTCTCTGTCTGAAATTAAGATTTCAGTAACTTTTTAATGCAAATTCCTCCATCAAGTTATTACATTGGCAAAATCTTACACTGAAATAAATTCTTCCTTCCTCTCTCTTTATGAGAACTACACAAGGCTGTTGAAAAAGTGAATTACATACCTTAATGGTGGTGAAAGTTCCCTTTTACCTAGATCAGCTATATTTGAGTTACACAGAGGTGACATTTTCAAGTGTTTCTGCAACCCCATTTAATTTGAAACAAAAGCTGAGATTCTTCTGTAAGTATAATACTTCAGGGAGGTGAAGTTTGAAAAAAATATTAACTATCATGAGGGTTCATAATAAAATCTTGAAATACAGCAACAAAGAGTCATTTTCAGAAAAGAGAGGAGTAAATAGTTTTTAATTTAAGAGAATACTGACTTGAATCTTCTCTTAGTTACACTACTTTTATATGGTGAAATCCCCAAGTTACTCCCAATTTAAGTTTATAACTGACACTAAAGGTCTATCTGCATGATGCAATGGAGTACTATGCAAAGACCCTCCGATCCTCTCCAAGCTCACTCTAGAACTGGAAAATATATACTAATATAATAATGTAGCCCTGCTTATAAGCTAATAATATTTGTTTAGAGGCAGGCTGAACGTATGGGTGCCTGCTTCTATTCTCTGTGCTAGTTCACTTAGATAGCTATTAGGTCTCAAGAGTACATGTTCTCAAGATTTCAAGACGTGACATTTGGTGGGAACTGCATCTCTGAAATGCAGTCATTGAGCATTAGAGATACGTCTGAAAAGAAACTAGAACAGATTCTTGATTAACTTTCAATATTATATTTTTATATATAGAATGAAAAATACATAAACCCATTATGATTTGAGGGCTAGAAATATATAAATTGTATTATTCATAAAATGAAATTTATAAAATGCTATCATTAAGGTCTATGTGGTGCTCTGTTTGTTGTGTTTTGTGGTGCTCCAGAAATAATCATAGCTATATTCACATAGCAATTCTTCCATGTATATTTAAGGCGATGAGCTTTCCTAAAGCTTTTGAACAGAGAAAATGTAAACATAGAGAATGAACTACATTAGATGTAAATACCTTGAGTTTTTGAAGTAGAAATAAATTTTATACTTTTCTCAGGAGGATGGAAAAAAATTTATTTGCTCGAAACAATATTCTTGTTATGTCCCAGAAGTTCAAAAGTGGTCCAAGTATGGGCTCCATCACATCCATATTGGTTTATGTTTTAAGATACACCCTAGTCTGGTTTCGGTCCAGGCTGGTAACCTGCCAGAAGGAGCCTGGACATGGTTTAGAGGATAGCATGGGCCGAGGACTGTTCCCTTAAGGAAACTGTGGATGCAGTTACACTGTTTTGGGGATGGAGGAGCTTTAAGCTACGTGCTTATGAGCCACATCTTGCCACTTGCCCTCAGGACCAGAGAACAGTCCTGTCTCATCTGCCAGTACACAGACATAGCCATTGGGCCTCTAACCATATGAGATGTCCTAGGGTGTTCAAGACATTTGCATGTGACTACAAATGCCCCACCTGCGAGCAGGCAGATTGAGCTATCTTGACTATAATGGGAACTTAACCACCAGGCTTCCATGTAAACACCTGTGTGAAGACATCTGCCTTCAGTAATCTGTCTGTGACAGGAATCCTGCCCATGGGATTCAAATTAACTGCTTAAACATTGATATTTAGCACCATTCAAACACAGTAGGTTATCCTGCCTGATCAACAGCTGCTACTGCAGAACAGCACAGATATCCCATGTCTCCTAGTGCCATGCAGGTGTCTTGGATATCCAGATGCCTTAGGTATCTGAGACTACCTCAGATAGCACTAGGCAGCTATGTTGAGGCAACTAAATCCTACGTATGGTGATCAAATTTTGAGTCAACTTCTAAAAGAAATCACCTTCATATGATGGTTGGCCCAAGGTGCTTGAGTAAAACATTTCAGCTCCAGATCTGCCTTAATCATGATACTTAATCATGATACAAAGAGTTCTTTGCATCATGAGTACGTGGACTTCCGAGACAGCAGAGTTTTGTACTATAAATGACACTGCTATCTGCCCACAGAATGATGGTTGCATTGAGGTTGAAGAAAGACCTTTCATTGTTTCCCCTAAGTGATAAAACCCATATTGACTATGGTTTAGAAGAACTAAAAGGCCCAGTCAAGGCTTACCATCTGTGTGGCTCAAACTGTTTAAATACAATCACAATATTGATATTGCTTTAACCTCTGTTATGCCTCTCTCTGCCATCTGCAGAGCTGGGAGAACAGGTTTTCTTTATACTCACCATGATGGAGTGTGTGATAAATTGAAGGAAATCATGTTTATATAAATACACAGTGTGTATACAATACATATAAAATAACTTGAACAACTTGTCTGAACACCAAGTATTTAGGAAAGGACAGTAAGTCACCTCTGTTATCAAAACACAAACAGAATTTTGTCCAACCAGAAGCTTTCTGAAACAGGTGGCATGCAATAGTATGTTTGAAGGTTATGTGTTTATGACAAACTTAGCTACAATAACTGGTAGGAATAGAAAAGTCTATGTAATCTATGTCATCTAAAAGTCCAAGTAATAACGCTGAACTTCATTATTGATACAGTAAGAAATTGTCAAGAAAAGGAGAGGTATTAATTTTATGACTGGTGCTGAAATGGAGAAATAATATTGTCTATGTGTTACCATAAAATACGCCTTTATGTGTAGAACGGTAATGAAGGAGTTCATGCATTCACTTCAGCAACTGTCAAGCATATAAACACACAGGGAGATATAAATAAAAGAGCACCTCACTGGCACTGGAAAGTGTGTCTCAGAAAAAGACGCTAAAAGAAGTTAATCAGTGTCTGAGCACAAGCTCCAGGAGCTTAGTACAACACACCCTGTGTCAGCAGGGCTGCATGGAACATCAGGGGCAGACTTTTGCCTAGGCAACATAATTTTGGAGTTAAAGTATTATTTTAAGGTACTTGCTGATGGTCTTTTTCTCAAAGATGGCATTGTAGGGTGAAGAAGCCGTCTGAGAACCAAAGTGTCCTCCTTTGTCATACGGCAAAATACTTCAGACCTGTGCCATGAGCCGCTGAGGTCATTACAGACTTTTGATTGACTCCAACAGCCTCTGAATCAGAGATGTCATGTAAGAACAGTGAGAAAGAGTGCAATTAGTGTTAGGCACTGGGTGACATGACGTGATGAAAGAGGAGAGAAAATGAGGAGACGTAGACAATGCTCATTTCAAACTGCAGGAGAATTTTAAGGAAGAAAGGCTATGCGTAACCCTCAAACTGGGAGTTTGCAAGAGCCACAACTCTGAAAAGCACTGGGATTGACTGTTCACCCAAAAAGTGGCAATTTGACAGCAAATGCACCCTCAGAAGCCTGCCAAGCACCAGCCTGGTTCTGACTCAGAACAAAAAATACAACCTAGTGAGTCATCAGCATCACTTCCTTCTGCACAATTCATTTCCTGAAGAGTTTCCCATCTACTCTTGCTTTCCTGTAAGATCTAGTGATGGCATGGCTGAAGATCAACATATGAAATGTCACACTGGCAGAAGAGTAAGAGGAAGAACGGTTCTTCTCAGAGCATATACGGTGCATTCTACTTGTATTTTATGGGAGTGGCAGTAGAAAAGGCAAGTCAATTTATAAATTAGGCCTGTTTTCCCAGTGTCATTTTTCAAGTGAATCATCACATTGAGTTGATCGCATTTTCTAATTTAAAAAGTTTAAACATGCAGAAAAATGTACTTTTTCTCTCTTTATCTTATCATGTACATCATCAGCACACTACCACCCTCTTCCACTAAAAATGTTCTCCACCATGCCAACTATGAACATGCCCCAGGCTTATTTCTTAAGAAACATTAAGCATTACTTCATACAGTGCATTGAAAATACGTCCAATAACAACACAACATCTAAGAAAAATGCAGAAACCATTATTTGCTGTCAGTGAGGTTAGCAACTAATTTTCATCTTAGACTGGAAAAAAAAAAAGGGGCAGTTTTTGCTTTACTTTTTGATTTCCTGATGCAGATTGCACCATTTAAACTTCATGTTCCTTTCAGCAGGCTCACAACTGAGACCAGACTGGTCAAGTCAGTTGATTTTCTTGTATGTCATTGTCAACACCTAGATTTCAAATTCTTATGGCAAACAACAGATAATAAAATAAAAGGTTCACCTTGCAATTATTATTCATTAGAGCTGGGGCAGCTCTCACAAAGTCAAGAAATGATGAAGACTATGGAAAATTTCAGTGAGTAGGATTTCCCTTTGGCAAGTCGAAGTCATTACTTACCCTGCAGTAACCATGGCTGTTTCAGATGCATTGTCCATTCGCACTTCACTCTTGGCATGCCTGAATTTCACATACTTACGCTTGGATTATTTGGGCCAGCCGCATCCACTGAGCCTGCACCTGCACCCCAAAGCTCCTCCACCCATGCACCAAGACTGAATTTTGTTTTGCTGTTACAGAATTCAGGTGTTATAAAACTCCACAGCAGTGAGAAGGAGGGCTGGTTGGGCAACATCTCAGAGAATCCTCACAGTTACTGCAGCCATTTTATTCTGCCAAAGGGAAACCCTAGTAATGGAAATTTCCATAGCTGACGTCCTTTCTTGACATCCTTATGCTTTCTGCTGCCGTGACTCACAAGCAATGACCTGATGTGTAGGAGGTGAGAATACTTGGAGACTACCTTAAAAAATGGCTACAGGACAGCTCTGTGAACGCAAGCTTCAGATTTTAATTTTTCAACCAAAGAATAATGTTGTGTAAATCTATGACCCGATCCCAAGTCTCCTCCAGATTTCAGAGATAGGCACACTTCTCAGGGAAGCCACAGAGGCTGCCGGCTCTCTGGTGGTGGCATGATCTCTAACCTGAATTGGTAGATCTAATCTGGTTAGCTCATAACAAACTTAATGCAATTAGACACCCACTTAAATAGCCTCTGGCTGACTGTCTGACTTTCCATCCTATCTGTGAAACTGGCAAACAATATTGGGGAAACTGAAAACTTTGGTCCTATCCTGATTTTAAAAAGAGCTCTGTGTATATCCAGAATATGCCATCTGGCTTTATTGTGTCTGAGTCAGGTTTTGAAAGAAGAATAATCAAATAAGTAATCTGGTGCAAAAGTACGGATGAGACCATGGTATGTAAAAGCTCTAATGTGAGACATAAACATGACTCTGTCCTTGTGGAATTCAGTGGCCTTACTGTGCCAGCATTTCCCTATTTCATGGGCAAAGGAAAAGATAAAAATGCACAAGTTTCATAATAGTTTCTTAACAGTATCTGTTTTAGAGGTTAGTATTACATTTGTCAGCATCCAACACACGTTTCTCACCAGCTTCAGTAATCATTTGTTAACCAGCTTATCCAGGTGAACTAACTCTAGTATGTGAGGATATCCAAGGGTATATGAGACAGGGTTCTCTCTGCGTCATCTCTAGGAATTCCTTAGTCTCTCTACCTGAAGAAAACAGTCCTGAGATATTTGCTACTTGTCTTGCCAAAATGAGGGTTTCAGGAATTTGAACTTCTTTTGAGGCTAACAAAGGGATGGTTTAGGAGTTCACGGCATTCACGGTTCAAAGGCATTCTCTCAAAAGAGAGATCTGTGGCCCACCGGGCTAAGTACTGCAGGGTCCCTCATGGCCATGTAGGCTTGGACCTCCTTTGTGTCAAGTGGGAACACCACAGCCCCCTTGGAGCTCTAAGGCATACTAATCATTTTTGTGTGCATTTTTTCAGTTCAATGTCTGATATGAGTGTTGCGTTACAGCCAGTGGAAGAGAGTTTTCTCAGGGTGATTATGAGGGTATGTGTTACGGGTCTTGCAATATGGCATATATTCACTTGGGGATGCTTGGGGCATAGTTTTGGAGAACTGTGGAGGACAGAGGGAAACAAATTTTGGTGGTGTTGTTAGGTTGACAGTTGGACTTGATGATCTTGGAGGTCTTTTCCAACCCTAATGATTCTATGATTCTATGAAATTTGGTGGAGATATGTCCATATTGACATTAATCCCTGAACTGAACTATCCTCAGAACTGGTTTTCATCTCAGAGTAAATGAGTTGGTTCAGTCCAGAAGAGATATTGAAAATTAATTAACAAATATGTGATATGACCAACCTGGGGAAAAAAGTAATTTGACAGTGCAGGCATACCACCCAGGTATCATTCTGCAGATGCTCTTTGCCATTCCCTTCTTCACTGGAATTGCTGCTCACCACAAGAGAGCTCCCCTTCTAAACTTCATGAGCACCTCAGTGTTGATGGCCTAGCTCTGAAATTTTTATTGCAGGTGGTTTAGTAGGAAAGGGCCAGGGCAGCACTTCTTCATCCTTTTCTGGGGTCTACAAGTATTGCCATTAAAAGCAGGAATTAGTTGAGTGAACTGGGAATATTTCACTGTCATGCTTAGAAGATGACAGATGTTTCTTTCATGGAGGAGATAACTCAGCAGGCTGAATCAAGTCCTCCTTTCAGCACTAAGAAAGTTCATTACCGTAGCTGCATACCACTGGCTGCATACGATAGATGAGGCAAGTGCAACTCAGCAAGGACAGTTCTATGACCCAGCACTGTAGAGGATGCAAGTGTGAAATTCTGCCTGGGGGTCAAACTCTTCTGTTAACTGTCCTAAGCAATGTGTTATCAGTGCTCCTCTACCAAAAAACTTGTTCTAGGGGAAGGCTGACACTGCTGCTGCGACTATTTTTGCCTACAGCTGTCCTTCCAAGTATGAGCCATGAGCTACCTTTTGAGAATTACATGAAGCCTCTCCCTTAAAAGTCAAGGAATGCAATCCACCCTTTCAGCCCCTTGAGGAAAAATGCTTTTTCCAACCATGGTCAGGACATTGTGTGAAGGAGGACTTGGCTGCTTTTCTGGTGCCCCGAAACCTTCTTAATAGAAGGCACACAGGAGCCTGGTCTGAGCCAAAGCTCACATCAGGACTTCTAAAAAGGACTGGGTCTGTGGCAAATTTTGGAGTGGAGCATGGACTCCAGCACTTCTAAAGTGAAAGGAAATGTTTGCAGTGATATTCTTCAGCTTCCTATGACCTTTCGGGGAAGGAATGGGAGATGGAACATTCTTCTGGAACATGCCTCGCCTGAAGGCCAAAAAGTGCTTCTGTGGACAATTGTTTTAGCACCACTGAAGGGCGAGAAAGGCAGTTCTTGAAATCAGAAAACTTTAGTTATAGAACAATCCTCAATAACGGAAAAAACATTTCCCTGACCTAACATTACAAAAACTGCTTTTGCTGTTTTTGAAGCGATGAACAGGATGCTACGCACTAACACTATCTCTAACTAAACAAACACATAACTAAGTATTTACTAAAAAAAATGGTTTCCTGCTGCTCAGGGAAGAGGATTCTGCCAAGGGCTTCTATCTGGCAATCACAGGGTCATAACCAAGACTCGAGGGAAAGTGGTTCCTGCTCCATCTCTCATAACTTTCAGTGGGGTGTAAGGGCAGTCAGTGTGCAGATGTAGTGTTAAAGTCCAGTAATGACAATGGGAGGCCAAGCTCACTCTTTTTGAGGATAGGCCCACCAGAATTAGAACATATATGGATCCGTGGAGATCTTCCCTATTAACACCAAGGTTGTCAGAATGTTTATAAGGTAATATATTCTAATGCCTATATTTTAAAAAAAGTATATCATGTAGATCCATCACTGGAAAAAAAATAATATCCCAGGAATGTAAATGCAGTTAAATATGCAAATTTAACTTTACAGTGGATTGGCTCCTGATGTACCTAATGGCACAGACTTCATATTGGAGTACTAAGGCTTTTTTTTAAATAAAATTACATGAAAAAATTTAGAAAAAAGACCTGATATTCAAGTGATCTAAATTCCTAATTTAGTGTTTCTGGTTCTTGGAGCAGAAGTTATAAAGTTCTATGTTTCTTACATGATGTGTGCAGAGTAAGGCACCTCGTAATTGCATATGCAGCAGTCGCCAATATGACAAACAATAGCTCAAACATTAAAAAATGCATGGAGACAGGACTAACCTAAGCAGGTTGGATGTCCCTTTGAAATTCCTCCATAGCCACTGACTGCATAGGCATCTGACTGTACAAGAAAATTAAGCCCTTGCTTTGGATTAAGATCCAGTGTTTGGATTTAGGTACACAGGACCACAACACAGAAACCTTGTATAGCCCTCTCTGAATCTGGTTCTCCTATGGAAAAAATAGGACCAAGGCAACTAATTTATCTATTTGGGACTAAAGAATTAGCTGTTTTTTCCTTAAATGGACGACTAATAGTAGCAATACACACAACACTTAGAGCACTCATCATACTTCCATTTCCTACATCTGTATTTATTATATATTCTTCTTTACGTTCCTTACCCCTTACTGTAACTACAGAACAAAGGATTTTTCCCATTGAAGAATAGTTAGTGAAGAACAGAAATTGTACAAATCTCTATAACTGTGAGTTAGGGAAGCACCATTCCCACAAAATTCACAAAATGGAGGCCATCTAATTAAGCGACTAACAGAGGCGTCATAGAACTTTTTCATACAATGTCTGACTACATGTATATAATGCAGAGGGACAAAAGCATGAATAGGTTCGAAGTGGAATTAGACAAACATGGCAGAAGAGTTAATCAGTGGCTGTTAAGTACAATGATTTGGATACAACTCCAAACTCTTCTGATCATAAAAATCTAGAAAACTATGTTAAGAATAGATACCCTAGTCGTTTATAGAAACTTATTCTAAGCAACTGCTCCTGGGTAGTATTAAAGACAGAGCTATGGGGATATTTGTCTTATTTGGCCTAGCATTTCTTATGCTTTTAGCCCCCCCGGGGGCCGCTGACAAAGGTGGACATGGAAGGAAAATGTTTATATCATAGCCATACCACTGCATAAACAAATGATTTAGGAAGGCTCCTTGCGTTACACCTTCTCTGCACTCTTTTAACAGCTTCCTGCACCCTATATACGTCCCTGATAACCTACAGAACCTCAAACTATTGAATGTTTCTGACTGGGACTAGTTTTTTTAGCAGTTGTCTCTAGTTGTCTCACTTGGTCACAGCTGGAGAAATTAATTTGCCTTGTCACTACTTATTCCTGGGCTGCTATCATGTCAGGGTTATGTATACGCTATCACAATCTCCTTCCCATAGAAATTGTTGTCTGCTGTCCCCATTTTGGTTGTTTCTACAACTATGTCTACTAGCTGGAGTTTCTGGTTGTTATGTTTCTGTTGTTTTCGAGTAAGTTTCCTACCAAGGAGTTCACTGTTAAATGAAAGAGTTACAGTATGAGCTTAGGAAAGGGAAAATCTTCAAAGGGCAGAGGTATATCCAAGACACCTCTTAGCAAAACTTTGGATTGTAGCTCTAGGCTCCTTCCATGAGAATAATCAATGGTAATATTTGACATAGCTCATTCAGACATAGGCAAATACAAACTATTTCACTCACTGTTCGTCTGCTTGCTGATCCTGGGTTCTGGGAGAGATGTGAAAAGTTGAACCTCACTTTTTGTCTTTGAGTAGGATAGGGAATGCCAAGCTCCGAGAGAAATTGTGTGTGGGCTTTTGGGAAGGATTGCTCTTTAATGAACATGTAAAACCTCATCTACTGCCAAAAATGCTGCAAACACAGAAGAGTAAATTAAAATTTCTGAACGAAAACAGTATGAAATTTCTAACAAGTACAATTAAAATGATCAGAAAGTCCTGCGGGAATTTCCTGAGGGAACGTGGAGACATTGCTTCTGCGGAAGAAATGTTGCCCACAGTCAATGATGATAGAAGCAATTGATTACAGTATTAGACTGGAGGTACAGTTATATTTACTCTTTGGCTAACTACAGACAGTATGCTCTATCTATCCATACACTTTCTTGTCTTCATTCCTTGATCTTGTATTGATTGAATACAGCTGACAAAAAAGGTTGTTTGGTAGAAATACCGTGATTAATTATTTTCTCTAGCCTTTGTATTTCTTATACATCTTCTTTTTAATGTTATTTGAAAATATATTTTTAAAATGTGTTTCCTTTTCTTATAAAAAATGTTGATAGCAAACACGTTTTTCCTAGCTTTATGTGAAATGAAAAAAAAAAAGAGAGAAAAGGCTCTATTATATATTATACTGAACATAAATATAAGCTCTGCAAAGCTTAAAACTTTCATTTATAGTGAATACCACCGGCACCCTAATCCAGTTATATGTTTTAAAGTGAGCTCATGTTTATGGAATTGTAAAGCCAATAGTAAATAACCAATGGTAAAATAAATTAAAATATTTAAGTGGATGCATAGGCACAAATGCATCAGAGCTGAGCAGGGCTTGCTGTACTTCGGTTATGGAGACAAGGATGGAGCTCAAGAATTTGTTCTTCAATTTCCCCCGCCCCTTCACAGCTACTCATTCATTCAGTCGTTAGAGGTAGCACATGGAGATGTCACCCAGAGTGAATTTCTCTGATGTCAATAAAAATCGCAGTGTAATGTAAATAATACCTTATCTGTGCTACTAATTGAGGGCCAAATTGAGACCTGAGAGATAGTGAATGGATTGGGAAATAAGGGACTGTTCGATGACAGCGAGAGCAGCAGAATTTGGACCTTGGAGCAAGATTCCTCAAGTGAAGACCTGGAGGCCAAATGCAGCTCGTGATGCCCAGCCAAAGCTCCAGACAAATGAGCCTGCCTGGGGAGTGGCCTCAAATCCAGACGGGGTGAGTGATAAGAGACCTGGGACCTTACTCACGCATATGCATGGGGCAGGGAGAAGTAGCTGCAAGTAGCACCTACAAGGGCACAAGCACATCCCGCTCCTCCCATTCACATGTGCTTCCGAGCATATTCCTACTTGGGTTTTGATCTGTCTGCTCTTCTTTGTTATTTTTTTGTCTCCTTTCAAAAAGGAGTATACATTTCTTTTTTTGTTCCCAACTACTCTGTTCTCAGTGGAATGTTAAAAGCAAATTCCTTGAAGATGTTTCAATAGTCCTTCACTTCATTTTTTTAAAAAGAAACCAAAATGTGGGTCCTTCCTTCCAGTGAAGTTAATTCTCCATGCATCTGGTATTCCTGCTTCCTCTTTTCTTAAGCTGGTCCATCCAAAGAAGTGCTTTGGCTTGAATTCTAAAAATATCATAAAATTTTGCAAATAAATAAATGCTTCAAACATAGTTCCATGTTTGTCAGTTGGTAAGTATGTTTTAATGATTGTTATAAAAAGTAGAAACACAGGAGTAGAACAGTCAATAGGGTAAGTATATATGGTACATTTACATAACATACCTTTTAATAACTAGAATAGAATTATTTGCAATGCCTGTTTACCTATGATAAGTCACAATGGGTACATTTACACAGACAATTTGCTAGTGAACTTATTCACCAGACTCTTGATGGTCACACTGCTTGAATCTTAGCTCACTCCTTGGCCCTGTCCTTAAGATTGTCCCTCCATGCAGCCTCCGGGATGGGTCTGCTGTAAAAAGGACTGGCGCTAGGCAGCGTTGATGCAAGCTAGCCAGCGTCACGTGGCCTCCGGGTGAGGGGATGGTCCCTGCCTTTCTTTTAGACAGCATCATTGCATGCACACGCACAGATGCTTACGCATGAGATTAACACACTCTTATTTTTACCTGGCATTACAGGCGTCTTTGTTTCAACCTGGTAATTATGGCATTAGGTTGATAGGAAGACAGATGGAATGTCAGCATAGCAATCAAATTTTGTGTGCCTTTCCCTGAAGTTGTCCCGTAAGTGTTGAGACACGAGAAGCGTAAAGGCTAAAGAAACCTGACCACCTGCCAACCTCTGCTGGGTTAACCTGTGGGGCATTGTTTTGACACTTATCATTAATATAGAAGATGCAATGAAAGAAATGAAGTTATATCCCTTAATATGCCACTTAATATGTCCCTTAGAACTTATAGGGCAGATGAAATCCTGTCCTTATTGAGTTCCCCTGGAGAACGTCTTGGGTGATGGGACTCCTAAATTCAACACCTCAGTTCAGAGCCTAAACTTGTGAATGAAGAGCAAAACTCTACTGCTGTCCTTGCAATCAAAGCCTGTCCTGAGTAATATACTATCCAACATTATTCCAACAACAAGTTTATGTTGCATATACTTGTAAGGCCCACAGCTTTATTATTCTAGCTGTCATCTTTTTTAAAAAATATAGATCTTCTAGTATATTTTTTATGTTACAGTTTCATGATTCATTCCAACTTGGCTTCAGCACAACATTTTTCCACCCACATGGAAAAGCATGCCAAGCCTCCGAGGTTTTGCAATATTCTTTTGTAGTATTACTTTTATCAGGCAATCAAGTAAATATTAATATAACTTTTTTTTTTTTTTAAGGAAAAGCAACTTTTGCTGCCAACTGCACAACTTTTCTTGTGATAATATGAAGTATCAACATGTACCTTCTTTGAAAAATTCAACTTCTATATTCCTAAACATTTGTAGCTTTAAACTGCTCATGGGCATGAACTTAATATCACAGGTATTTTTACTTTTTTTCCGTGTAGATTGTTCATGTTGATCAGGACTCAAAGTCTGTTCATTTTATTCATGTGAGCATTCCCATTTGACTCAGAGTAGGTAAAACCCAGCAGCTTTATGAGCACAGTTATGTGCTCTGGTGCAAACGCAGTTATGCTGGCACATAAGTTTTAATGCTATTATATCTCTAGATCCCGAACGGGCATAACCTGCAGCAGTTTCAGTACTTCCAAAACTGTGATAGCGTGTTTAGACTGACATATTTTACCAGTTTAACAATATAATTAAACCAGACAAACTTTCAGGTCTAAATCTGATGTCAGAGCATAAGAATCTGCCTCATATACCCTTCAAATGATGGGTTTTGGATGATTATTTTGGAGACGGGTGAACACATAGATACATGAAAGATACTGCCCAGTTTCACAATCTTTTTGCGTAATGAATCACTTTTGCTCACTCACATAGGTGAATAGGTATCGTGGCACTTCAAATGAATGCAATCCAAAGTAAAAGTTGCAGAGCAGAACCCATAAAACATGTAATATAGCAGATAAGCTTTCCAGTCATGCTGTGAAATAAGATTGTTTATTATTTCCTGTCATATCGCTGCATGGTAATTTTCAGTTCATGATCTGGTGGTTCCTGCCCAGCATCCTTTCTAAGCTTTTTAATCCGCAGCTACAGGAATATAGCTACCATGCTTAACCCATGGCTACAGGCTACATAGAAGTTCCTGGTCATTAACAAACCAGATGAGACATATGTTCCTTATGTTACTTAACACACACACACACACAAAATCTATTTCAGGTTAACTGAAAGGAATTTATTGTATAACTTTCGGTTCAACCACCAAACCCCAAAATCCATTATTTGCACAGTTCTATTTCCAGTACACGTAAATATGCCATTCCTGTTCATTAATAGTACCATAACCTACCTCTGTCCTTTCTTCCCTGTGAATAGGGCTATTCTTCACACTGCCAGCACTTGTTTAGCACTTCCATTGCATTCATTATTGGGTAGAATTCAGCTTGCCTGAATTTAAGCTCTTCAACACAGGTGTCTATATCTGAGCTTGTCCAAGTTCCCATCAGAGTCAAGGGAAAGCTCAGATCCAATACAGTTTCCTAAACATAGATGTCTTATTGATGTGTTAGACGCTGTGTGTTGTCACCCTTGGGATGCTCCAGAAGAGCATAGGTCACCTCTAGGTCTTGTGTCTTATCTGCAGGCTTCATGCAGATATCATATTCTTGATGGCATCTCTAATGGCACTAGAAGACTGTGCTTAGGCAACCTTCAAACTCTCCATTAACTTTAATAGGAGCTTAACACCTAATTAGGATGCAGATATCTACTCTGCAGACACCATAAATTTGGCTGAGCTGAATCCTGCGCACTCAGACTTGAGGGGAACAGACACTAGTCTGTTTTGGGGCTTGTGGACACTTCTCTGACTAACCTATCCTGACTTGTTTAGGACTATTCTGAATTTAGACATCCTTCTCATGAGATGCTTTTTCCTTTGCAATTATACTTAAAATCCTTACTCATAGACTGAAGAATCCGCTATCATTTGTAGACAGAAAGTGAAAATAATTTACATCTTTTGTACAGTCATTTACATCAATGTAATGTAATCCATTACAATCTGGCATAATAAAACAACCAAAAAAACACAAAGTCAAGAGGATCATCTGCAAACACAATGCTAACTCTGCCGCAAGGAAATCAACTAATGCTCAAGTGTCCATAGGAACTTTTTCTAAAAAGAAACATACTTTTTTCAGGACACTTCAATGCTCTTACTGCATTTTTAGTTCTGAACACCAGCAAGAGCAAAGTAAACAAAGACATTAAAAAAAAAAAGGAAATTAGGTGCTACGGAGAAAACCCCAATCAGCACCATCTGTAGCCTAATTAGGTTCAACAGTGCATAGGAGAATACTGACCCACAAGTGACCAAAATATATGGACATTCCTAAAGGTTCTCAGGGCTCTAACAACAAAACATCTTTCTAAGACAGCAGACAAAAATTTAATGTCCCACTCACATTGCAGACAAATGGAATAGCTGCAAATTGCAATGAGGTGGTTCTGGACCATTTATTGACTCCTCTCAGAGCTCTGCAGTGAGCCTCTGAAAACCTGAGGTATCTAAGGCTACATCTGCATTAGCAAATACAGAGCAATGGGAATAGCTGCTGAGGAATGATGTGTACACTGCACACATTTCAGGGGTTTGACATCAGACTATTTCTAGTTTGGTCCTGATGACTGAATTTCTCTTAGCAATTCGAGGGTGTTAGGTAGTCTTCTGGAGCATGTTTTCTAGTTAGTGTCATCCAAAAGGAATCCAGCCTGCATGGTTTGAGAAGCTCCATGACGCAAACCAAAGCTTCACTGGCCAGCAGGTCGAGGGAGGTGATTCTGCCCCTCTACTGTGCTCTGGTGAGACCCGCCCTGGAGTACTGTGTCCAGCTCTGGAGCCCTCAACACAGGAAAAACATGGACCTGTTGGAGCGAGTCCAGAGGAGGGCCAGGAAAATGATCAGGGGGATAGAACACCTCTCCTATGAAGAAAGGCTGAGAGAGTTGGGGTTGTTCATCCTGGAGAAGAGAAGGCTTCGGGGAGACCTTATTGCGGATTTTCACTACTTAAAGGGGGCTTATAAGAAAGATGGGGACAGGCTTTTTAATAGGGCCTGTAGCGACAGGACAAGGGGGAATGGTTTTAAACTAAAAGAGGGTAGATTTAGACTAGATATAAGGAAGAAACATTTTACAATGAGGGTGGTAAAACACTGGCACAGGTTGCCCAGAGAGGCTGCGGATGCCCCATCCCTGGAAACATTCAAGGTCAGGTTGGTCGGGTCGCTGAGCAACCTGATCTGGTTGAAGATGTCCCTGCTCATGGCAGGGGGGTTGGACTAGATGACCTTTAAAGGTCCCTTCCAACCCAAACTATTCTATGATTCTATGATTCTCTACTAAGTAGGGGCAGTCAGGAGATTCCCCTCAAAGTAGCGCTCCCAACTCAAACTAAAACACTGTTAAAGACCTCTCCTCAAACAGCTCCTTCTCCTATCTTCTGATTTTGGTAGTATGTTCTGCTTGTGGTTCCTGGGACACCTTTGTACACTGTATGCATCCATTAATCTTTAACAGGAGTATTCATTGGGATAGAAAAAAAATCAGAGGTCTGAGCAGATGCGGATATCAGTGTCTTAGTATGATATGACTGTGGTTTCCCGAGTCCATTTCCCCAGTTACACATGTACTCATCAAAGAAGTTATCATAATTAACATTCTTCAGCACAGTCTCCAGAAAATGAATTGTCAGCGATGTAATACATTAACTAAGCAGGGTTGTGGCAAGATTTTTGCACTGCACTTGTTCTATGACTGTACTAATGGCTTCTCGTGCCAGCTTTGATTACCTGCCACCTTTTGCCAGTTCTCTATATAAAGGAGTGTATATGTATTTTATCGATTTCATAGTCACTGGCCTCTTGGCACACTTCATTCATAGCTTCTTTGTGACTTTACATTTGGTGATGTAGTAAATGGACACAAAGGGTTAACAAGTTTCCAAAGGGTGCTGTTTAACAATGGTTGGCTTTCTGAATCATGGATTAGCAAATAATCATTTGTTCTGATGATGTAATATTTGTAACTTACAGTAATGTTACTAAAGGGAGGAGTTCTGTGGAAATTGGTTTGAACTGGTCTCTCTGGTTTATGATCCTTCCTGTTCCCCTGCTCATGCACTGACTTAATCTTACTCAGTAAACACATTTGTTTCCTAATTCTCCTTCAGACCCTAATTTGCAAACAGCTCAGAGGAATCCTGCTTTCAACCCCAAAAGGATCAAGAAAAAAAGAAGTGTCTTAGGACTTAAAAGTAAAAGAAAGTATCTTAGCACTGGAAAATTGTTTACTTCCAGTCATCGCATTCTAACTCAGCATAAAATTAACTCCCTGGAGACTGCTGATAAATACATTTATCTTTCTAAGCTTTCGTTTGGCTAACAATCTGGAATATATCAAGGGTTTCTTTTTAAGGCAGTTCCTGCAAGGCAATACTAAATGTTACTTACTGTTGTTAGAGGTAAAAAAAAAAAGAAAAAAAAAAAGATTATACTAATATATTTTCTACCAGAAGCATATAATGTTTAAAGCACTTTTAGACATTTAGGTGAATTTTTTTCTGTAGGTGCTAAAAATTTCTATTTCATCAGGGCTGCAGACTTTCTCAGGAATACCTTGGATACTTACTGGTAAATCCTGAAATTGAATTTTCTTTTTTCCCTATTTCCATTCCTTTTCTACCACAGACAAGTGAGTAGGAGTAAGGATTATCTCATCATCTTGTACTCATTCACCCCAGCAGTGACCATTGTTGAAAAATCAACAATCGTCATCTGTTGTCACACCACAACATATACCATAACATGTAAAATAAATGGTTACTTTCAAGTATCAAATGCCAATAAGGGAGTATTTCTGTTAATGAAGACTAATAAATATTTACTTTCTAATGATACCATAGTGTGTATCTGATTGTGTACAATAAAATAAAACATATGTGAAGGACTGGATGCATTCAAGATGGAAAATCATGCTTAGACCATGGAGTGAACAGGAAGGAGGAAGCCACTATTCTGCATGATGGATTGTGATTGTGGATTTGACAGTTGCAGGATGGAGATTCCTGCCGAATGCCAAGCCACCTCCTCTGCATGCGGCTGCGATGTTTCTCAACTTACAAACCACCTTGATTACAGAGTCCTGAGCGCAGTCCACTGCTGACTCGAATCTGTTATCTGTAATAGAACCACAACATCTCCTCTTAACATAGCATTAGACATTTCTTGCTGCTTAGATAAAGTGGACTTTTACAAGAAATTCAGTGATAGCAGTACTAGCCCCTTACCAACGAGAAGCAGCAGAGCTGCTTTTTTACTGAGAATCACTGTTTATAAATTATTTTCCCAGCTAAATGTTGAAGATTATGTGTACTATTCAAAAGAAGGGCAAGTTAACTCAAAAAACAAATGCAGTAAGCATATGTATAGGATTATGTGAGCACGTTCCCAAACTGGTAAATAACTCAAATAGATCGGCATGCACTGATGCATAGGTCAATCAAGCCACAGCATGCTTTTGTTTAGTTTAATAGTAGATACTCTGCAAACAATCATAACATTTTTAGTTGCACACTGCATAGTCAAACAATATCGTAAATGGATTTTTTGTGTGTGTTCTTCAGCTCATATTCTATTCAAACCAATGTAAGGTTTTTCATTTTTTATGTTTTTTTAAGGTTGAATAAGTTTCTGGTGACTTTCTTATTACTGTTAGAAAATGCTTTGGTAAACAGCCATACTTATTATCCGTTTAGAATATGTTGACCTACAACTTTTGAAGAGTATTCGTCATATCCTTAAACACTTAGCTTACGTTTGCATCTTAAATCCAAATGATTTGGGTAGTATCCAGCAGTTTAGTGGTAATGCAGTCCATTGACCCACTACCAACAAAGACCACTGGAATTTCTCATTACTTTCACTCAGTCTTAAAGATGAGAATTGACAGCTGAACGGTGATCTCGTTGCTGGGACAGAAAGGTTGGTTAAAACTGTGAACACTGTTCATGTTAAATATAATTTCAAAATTTGTTTTGGTGCTGAGTCACAACTAAACCAAACATTTTAAAAATTCCCACAGAATAAAAAGTTTTACATTTTTATTTTAAAAATTAACTTGGATGGGAATTCTGATTTCAATCCAACCCAAAATTTCTCATTATTAGTAATAACATTTTTACAACTACAGTTACAAATATTTACTTAATTTTATGGCTCGATCGTGGAAGTCCATAACAAAACACATGCCATAACATATTAGCTGAAACAGGATTGCAGGATAATGGAAAGATACAATAAACTGCTGGCTTCTGTAATTAGTATGTTGAATGTTTACGTGCTCCTCTTGTTAAGTACCAAACTGTTTCATCAGAACAAAAACGCGAGATACTTTGATCTGGAAAATAAGGTAAGATGTTTCAATGATACACTGTAGCCACAATTCATCCTACCTAATGTTAATCACCTATGTGAGGCATGTAAATTAGGGGGTTAGTCACCTCAGACTCCCTCTAATGTCGCAGGAGGAAGACAGGCACTTTCTCAGGGTGGCAGGGAGACTTGGTGGCTCCACAAGAGCGAAGGGAGCCATGGTGGCTGGGCTAGAACGCCAGTACCTCAGCGGTGCCGCTGAAGCTGGAGGGACCGAGTGCAGGTTCAGGCACTATCTCATACCCCCTGGTTTTCAAAACAAATTAATGAAATAATTGTTCCTACTTTTTCATTCAGCTTGGAGAGGGGTTTTTTTGGTAGGAAACATAAGAAAAATCTTTCTGATTCCACAAAAGCTTCTATGTCATTAGAAAGGAAAGCACATTTGGTCCGAATCATCCCACCAGCGTCAGCTGTGAGCACTGCAAAAGAGCTATATTACTAATTCATCCAGGAAAAGGTGTGCCTTTATTCTTCAGCAAACTACATTTATGACTTCAGAAATGGCCTTTAACAGGATCTGTAAATAAGCCAAGTCAACTTGACCTTTGGCCTACAGGCAGGTCAAGCAGAAGTGATGATTTTGAGGGGCAAAATGGGGGGATGAGAAGGACAGCTGAACTGCAAGATGAATTCAGCAAGAGGCACATAAATCCCTTGGGTGGTCATCTTTGTATTCTCTGAATTATATTGTTTTCTGGTACAGAAATGTGAATTCAGAATACATTATTGCAAGCCTATGGGAACATCAACATTATGAGATAATGCAGATACATGTATCTGTCATCTTGAGCAAAAATAAATGGAAATGGAACGAGGCTGGTATAGTGTAAGGTGTCAAAGGTAAGGATACCTCTATGACTAAAAGCTTTCTAGATCCCTAGAATCAGGGCACATGGGAAACCCTATGGGAAGGGAGCTCTGGAGGTCATCTACAGCAACCCCCAGCTCCAAGTGGAACAATCGCAAATACTCGATCAGCTCAGCTGGGGCCTTGTCCAGCTGAGTGCTGGAGTCCTCCAGGGATGGAGATGCCACAGCTGCTCTGGTTTTTGTACTGGAACAAGTCACCCAGAGACATAACAGGTTACCCACATGGTCGCTACCTTCAAACAGCTCTGTCCTTTCACAATCAAAGACTGATGCAGGGTGGAGGAAGAGGTTGTTGTCCTTTGTACGCATGCAGGAATTCTGAGGACCCTGGAGGTGGAAGCAGTAAGGAGGGGAGGATCAGAGACTGCCTCCGTTCCCCTAGTCCCGCTCAGTCTGATCTCAGAGCCTCTTTTCCTCCAAGGCATTCGGGTCCTAGTCACTGTACTTCCTCAGAGACCTCCACCAACTCCCAATACATCTGATGTCCATTTCCTGAGGGGAAATTTCCTCCCCTGGCACAATTCCCAGATCTTACATTTTGCTCTCCTAAGAGTCGACTGTGTCGTGACTTCTCCTAACCCTCCCTCCACTCTTCTGCAGAAAAATTCCTCCCACTTGAACTTCCCACATATCCTTTCTCATCCTTCCAGACTAACCCCCAAATTCCGAGCAACTCAAAGCCCTAGTTTTTCCTGTCCATCCCACTCGACCTCTCACCTGTTGTCCCTCACCTGAACTCCCTTGCTCCAAACTTCCCAGCTCCTGCCAACCCTTCCTTTTCCCCACACAGACATGACCCTCCTGTGCTGTTGCCACCTTCTGCTGTCACCATCACTTCAGAGACAGAACTTCCACTGGATATCAAAACCCAGGTTAGGCACTCTCTGCCTAACCTTTCCTGCTTTCTGGATTCCCTAATGTTTCCTCTGCTTTGGCAGGGATCTAAAGACCTCACACTCTCCGCCAAGAATCCACTTCAGTGTTTGCTTAGTGGGCAAGGAAAAAAAGTACATCCATGAAAAAGAGGAAAGACAGAAGCTATATATATATGTGAAGAATATAACCTTCTTGCCATTGTGAATTATTTTAAATCCTTGTCTACATAAGAAATTAAATATAATTGAGGTTAAGTGAGAAATATAGGGCTCTAGAAAGACAAGCGGACCTAGAAACAGCAAAATTATATCACTAAATGAAAGAACTGCTGGGCTGTTGGTTAAGGTGGAAAGGAACTCAAATTGGCATTATTAAGTCTTATCAAGGATAACGAAAGCTAAGTAGTTGTAGCCTGTGTGGCTGGCCACTGGAGTGGAAACCTATGTATGAGGATTTACATACACAGCATAGGGAAGGTCCAGTGCCCCAAGACAGGATTCAAATGTATGTTTCACCATACTCACCATTCAGGCACTTTCAGCTACTTTACAGCAAGTGCAAAGATCAAGACATGTCTTACTTCGCATTCACAGACCAGAACCTCTAAGTAGGTGCCTACATCTCCTCTTTCCAAAAGCATACGTCTAAAACGTGCTGGTGATGGAAACGTTGCTGTCTATTTAGTACAAGTAAAGCTGTAGGGGGCAAAGTGGGAGACCAGGATTTAGTTTCTTCCAGTCTTCCAAGTGTCAGATCCCCTACTTGTCTGAGTTGAATTGAAAGGGTGTTGACCAGAAAGCGTATAAACAGGCCTTGAGGGAGGGAGCTGTGCCCAAAACTACTTTGTGCAGGCTACAGAATAATGCACCTCTGTGGAGGTGCCTGTCCAATGACTTTTGAATTTTCTGCTACACAGTAAAACAACTTCAAGAGGAAGAGTAGAGAGTGTGCATGAAACCCCATCTCTCCCCCTCTAAACAATGTCACCCCTGGGGAGGACATTTTCCTTGGAGAAATGTTGGTTTCAACCCCTTCAGTTAGAGCAAAGTGTTGAATCTGAGTCTAACTTCCTAAGCGAATGGCTTAACCACAGAGTATTGTATGAAAGGTGGGTGGCAGATCCTCCTCCACTGTCTGTTCTAAAAAAGCACCCACAAAGTATTTTCCAAGGAGCCTTCTGGGTGTGCATTAGGTGTTTTTTTGAGAATGTCTACAGGTTTGAGCCCCCCAGGAGGCTTCAGCAGAGGAATGCCTAGCTTCTTAGGTGGGAGATAGCTATCAAGCTGCTTAAACTGTTCTGGGCATGTGCCAAAGCAGAGCTCTGGACACCCAGAAGAGCTGAAGCTCAGACAGGCAGGTGCCTTCAGCAAGATTCAAATAAAGCACCTAAGCACTTATGGTGCAACCGAGGAGCATTTCATCAAAGAAAGAGAAAAGTGATTTTCCCAATAACATTTGCCCCACTAAGGTACTCCAAATTTCCATTACAAAATTTACTTTGATGCTTAAAATTACGCCACCGACACCTTGACTGAACTAAATATGTAGACTGCTGTTTCCCTGAGTGAATTTGGGATTTACAAAGTAGGTATTCTATTGCCTAGGGCCCCCAAGGATCTCAATCTTCTGGGCATGCTTAGATCATGTCTAATGCGTATCAACAGCACTGGGTTCAGCACAGGGCAGAGCTGCCACGGTCACTTTAGTTCAGAAACAGTGGTGTAGGAGAAGCAGCAGCAGTAATGGTGGTATCCACCTTTTGCATACTAGCCTACAGGATTGACAGCCTACACAGCATGGGTGACCCAGGTGCATGGAATTCTGGCATTAGACTGCAAGCATGAGAGCAGATAAATCCCTCCCGGTGAAGCCGTGGTGTTACCTGGCAAGACTTTTATAATAAGGTAATTATTGAGTTTTTTTCATGTTATTGCTAATGAAGTATATTTTGAAGAACTTATGGAAGTTCTTCCTGTCCCAGCTGATGTCCTGCATGGACCAGTTCGGTCCACAGTTAGGTTAATTAAAGTTTTCTGTTCAATAAGCTTCCCTGCTCTGTAAAAGAATAACTCAATCTAATGTGTCGTATTCCAAATGGATGAGGACTGCACCACAGCCACCTACCCCCGTCTGTGACTAGGATGAATTTAGCCCACTTCCACTGAAAAGGGCAAACAGTGACAGCAGCTGTCTGTTGGGACAAGATGATAATGAAGTGTGAATAACAAGCCTCCCTTTCATGTTGATATTATGCAGATTATTCTTATTTGGTAGCACCCGGAGTTACCGAGAAACTTAAACACATGCTGTTTGGTTAAGTAAACTATGGAAGAATATGGGAACCCAAAGGCATCGTAAAAAAAAAAAAAAAAAAGCCCAACCTCATTGCCAGATTGGATTCAAAATTCTGCAAAGCCGGTGAACGTAGGCTGGAGAAAACAAAAGACAGCAATGCTATCTATGACACAAGAAGAAAAATAGGAAACTCAGCACAGGGTTTAAAGATGTCTGTGGAGGTGGGTGAGTCACTGTTGCTCACACTTTGAAGTGAGTGAGACAAGCCTGTGCGTCATATATTGTTTCCTCTTAATCTGCAGAGAACAGGCCATCCCAAGCCATTGATGGAAGCCAAACAGTTGGAGCACAAACGAAACGTGACTGGACATGGGTTTCTCTTAGTCAAGCATCTTGGGAGCCTAGAACCGCAAGTCAGACTCTGTCAGCAGCTGAAATACCTTTGGTTTACAGGTTAACAACCTGACGATAAAAATGAACTGTGGCTGAAACTAAGCTTACGTGGGCCTAATGTAATTAGGAGCCAAGTTTCATACCGCTATAGGGCTGATACTACACCCACTGAAGTCAATGATAATCTTTCCATGAATAACAGAGGCAGGTCCTTTCATCTCTCGATGCCTGTACTTATAAAACGGGGATAACGGTACTTTCTTTGTCCTACGTTTGCAGCCTCAAAAACACTTTGTGGCAAGGACTGTCTCCTTCTAGGCACTCCATGTGGCATTTAACACCTCCGAATTCCTCTCTTGTTCGGAATTTGAAGCTAGAAAAAAACATTAGGACTGGCATGACATTTCCAGCAGATATGATGTTTGTTGTATACAGAGTACCACAGACTTGTGTAGATGTGAAGACGTGAGTCTATGGCTACTACTAGAAACTCTGTAAGTAAGTGCTACTGGCAGTTTTTGAAACCCCTGTCTAAAAACTGCGGGGTTTACATTTTTTTTAACTACTACAATAGTATAAAGCTTGTGAAGGCAGCACAGCTGTTGAATATCGAAGAATTTTGTAGGAGTCTACAGGTGCAAGGCTGACTCCATCAGCGAAGATAACTGCTAAGTTGAATAAGTTGGATATTTATGTATCTTTTATTCATACAGTGCTGCTTAAATGTGTAGCTCAACATATTACACTAAGAACAGTCTCTAGCGCATACAGCACATACAGCAAAAGAAAGCCTTGCATGATCTATATTGTATTGATCTGTATTGATAACTGAGATGGACCCTTCATTTCATCTTTAAGTTATTTATATGAACGTATGTTTGGTTTGTTTTTTTTCCCTTTATGGGAAGTGACTATACCTTGTACAGACTGTTATTATTCACCGTTTTGCAAGAGATGCTGGCAGACTCATTAGTTTACATCCTCTGCAGTTCTTGGGTCTTCTTTTTTCTTTTTTTTCTTTTCAAGTAAATATATGTTTACTTGAACATGACATGCTGGAAAAGCATTTTATTACAGTTTTGTACCAAAGTCCCACGCCATCAAATAACATGCAAACATATACACTACATGAAAGAATATTAATCTTTATTTAGGTTTAAGTAGACAGAGTCAAGCCCTTTCTAGTCTCTAAGCATCTTATTAATGAATACGATGAAGTAAAATAGTGTTAACACTCGAGAGGAATCTTTCCTCAGAGTCCTCCAGTGTCCTCAGTTAGACCTCCAGATCCTGTGAAACTGCTGCCGTGTCACAGCATACCTGAAAGGTCACAATTTCAGGAGAAAAGCCAGAGGTAACAGCCCGCCAGTGCTTCGTAGTATGCAGAGCCCCTTCCATCTTGAAAACGTGGTGTCTGTCCTAGTGGAACTGCCCGTTTTAAGGTTAGAAAAATCTCTCAAAATGATAGACTCTTTCAAAACTTTTGTAAGCCAAATACTTTGTTGTTGCTCTTGGAAGAAAACAAATCCTTGGGCAACTGAGCATAGAAAATAGGGCTGAACAACCTGTTTAGAAATCCCAACCTGCCTAAACACGGCAAGTTTCAGCTTGACGAAGACTGGTTGTGCTGAGGATGGCCTGAAGCCCACATAATGCAGCTAACTTCCGTGTCAGTTAGTTAGGAGCTTCGGTGAGCTGGGGGAGACGCTTTCGTTTAAAACGAAGGCTCCACTCAGCTATTGGAATCGGATTTAGTTTTGCTCACAAAATATAAACAAGGAAAAAAAAAAAAAATCTGTTGAAATAACCTGGGTGGCATTTTTTCAGTATTATAGACATCATAATCTCCGAGATGCTTGTCAGGGTTTTATGGATGTCAATACCGTCCACTGCTTACTCAGAAAGCTCTCAGATGTGGAAAATTTCCTTGGATGTCTCATGACAGTGGAAAAATGTAGAAGAAAGGAGCAAAGGGGACAGCGTTTTATTCCAAAACGACACATGGATGTAATACTGCTGGGATTGATTGAGTCATATGAACATAAAATTGTGTCAAAGAGGTAGTAGATTTGGCTCAAAATATCTATTAATGTTTTGAGGAAGGGGACGCTGCCTCCTACTACTTCAAAATAGCATGAAATGTTTTTTATGTAAAACAGTAGTGGCTGCCAATAATTCACCAGGCTGGTTGAAAACACTTTCACATGACTGCAGGTAACCATATGTTATAAACTAGCTGAGACCTGGGAAAACACTCTAGGCAGTGGTAGGCAGACAGGTAAGCTTAGCCTCATGCTTTGCTTTTAGAAGTTCCAGTACGTACTGCCGCAACCAGTTTTTGTTTTGTTTTTTTTCCCAGAGAGCCAGTCTGTAACCACAGACAAATGTTTTTCTCTGTTGAAACTCATCTTTATGGCACGACAGCATGGCTAATTCTTGGTTATACTGCGTACGTAATAAGAATGCTCAAACATAAAAGGGATGAAAGACAAAGTGGGAGAAATTTTCCCTCATTTTTATTTTCCAGAAAAGCAGAACCTGGCATACCCAGATCTTTTTGTTGGTTCCCAACGCTCAAACAGTGGAAGCGAACAGCAGCCACTGATGCCAGTTAGGTTTCTAAATTTATTTAAGAAATTTTTCTCTTGGACTTCTCCTTTGTCAATTTTTTCCTACATGTTCTTTCTCTCATACTCTGGATTGAACTCTTTCTGTTCAATAGCCCATGATGTACAGACCTTGTCTTCTAGTTTCTCATGTCTAGAATCTGTCATCTAGTTTCTGTTTTGTTCACCTTTTGTGACTAACCTTGTAAAACATCCCTTATCTCACTTGTGTAATTGTGTCAATAAAAATTTCAATAAAATGACGTTAAGAGGCTTTATGTTCATGTCCTATGACTGTATCAAAATACCCTAGTTAGCAGTTTAAGGTGAAAAAAAGTTTTATTCTTTGTTGCTTGCCCTAAAAATTCATCCTTGACATCTAAAAGTCAAACTGCTCTTTCTCCATACATTTAAAGAGCCATAAAAATTCAGCTGTGGAAATCTGGGCCCCAGTTCAGCAAAGCACAACTCTTTGCTTAATAATGGATGAGACGAGGCTGATCCAGCTCACTTTTCCATGTATGGGCTGTGCAAGACCAGCCAGAGCTAGAGAAGTAAGAAAATTATTTTCATAAGCAGCATAGGTGGGCACAACTGAAAGACATCATATTAATTTCATATTTATGTGTATTTGTGCTCCCACTTTCCATTCGATCAGGGATCCTCTGCCCTACACAGGTGTCCACCACATCCTAGAGGGGGCTTGGAGCTGCCATTATGGACTGAGCTGGGTATTGCCGACAGGATCACGCTCACACAGAGCTGTTGTTCAGCTACACGGCCTCACCAAAGGAACTAATACTCTCTTGTTTAGTCGTACTCCAACTATCTTTACTCACGGTGAGTAATTCTTTTGAAGTCAGTGTGTCTACGCAAGTGAGTAATGGCCTCAGGATCCGGCCCTTCAACAGTCTATGACGTGTTATGTTTCAAATGCTTCTGCACTGTTGTTTTTAATACTGCATTGCAATTTACCTACTGGAATTATCTTCTGAATAGCTTCTTTCCATGGATTCCATTATGTATATTCTTTTATTTATTACGTTTTGACTTTGATCTGCATGCCAATCAAGATAAGCTCAATAAAGATAGAATTTTAATGAACACAAGGAACTATGTGTAGCTGCAACAGCCAGTTTTACTAGTTTTATGGGTGTGTGCATTTATTTTTACTTGTGTAATATCCAGATTGTAAGGTTGCAGCGTGCGAAGCACTTCATATTCATTTGGTTGTTGTAAAGAATTGAGATATCTCTATTATTTTCATGACTATCATAAGTACCTCATTTTATCTGCTTGATACTTTTTGTTCGATTATACAGAATTAAAGGAAACTATTAAGAAAAACAAATGCTAAATAGAATCATGACAAAGATGAATATCTTCCAGAGAGAATACCTAGGAGTCTCTAAGAACAGGGACTGCTAACAGTGAAATGTCTACCATGGGGCTCCAGATAGGTTATAGATGGATGTTTCTAAGGTCAGGATCAAAGAAACTTGAACCTGTTAAAACCCTTTGCCTGGAGTAGAAAGGGTGGGAGACAAGCAGCAGTTGCTTCTTCTGTTTCTTCTAGTAGGAAAGAAGTGTGAAGGACTGAGGGGAACATGTGGAAAACACACAAGGAAGGACCAAGGCTTAGATGGAGACATGCAAGCCTTTTGACATCTTTATTTACTGTTATATATCTTTTCATAAGTAATACATGGGTTACCTGAATAAGGCATTCAACACAAGCTCTTGGACAGATGTTTCTCTACACGTGCCAAACGCAGTTACGTTATGATCAGGAGACAGAGATAGCCTTCTCCAGTCCAAGGTCCAGCCACAGAATTGTTAGGGGGACAGTTTCTATCACAATAGACAGAAGCCAGGAAAAAGAGTAGGTTCCAATTGTGAGAGAGGTTAAAAAAAAAAAAAAGGAAAGAGGAGAGGTCTGTGGTAGAAAAGGTCCTTTGCAAGAGCATCTAAAACACAGTTTGTCCTACAACAATGGAAGGTGCTTTAACAGATAACAACTACCAGCTGTGTAGGTACATGAAATTAGTCAAAATGTAAGGCTTAGACTTCATTGTCTGTAATGTAACAACATTAATGAAAGTGATCGTTGCTTCATAATCAAAGTGGTTGTTACCAAAGAGATGATGTTTTGACTACAGTCAAGCATGCACTTTGCGTTCCTTTTCATTCTTCTGGCAACATTGAATTACCCCACCACTGAAGTCACTTGTGGGTGTTTAGACTGTGGCACAACATGGACAGCATATTGGACCTATTCCACAACATGTCGATTCCGGCAATGAAGTTGATACCAGTTGCCTAAGGTGCACATTGCAACGCAAAGTAGATTTGCCATTACTAAAAGAATTGTGTGCTTGCATAGAGTGTGAATTGCTGTAGGACATAGGGAAGATGTGCTTTTCCCCTTTTGGAAGTACCTTGCACCACTGTTGGTGGAGTGCTCTGGATGGAGCCTCAGGGCCTGGTTCAGCCTCGGTTCCTGGGGTGCACTCACGTGTGTGCTGCACGAACAGACACAAGGCAAATTTGCACCTAAACAATCACTTCTCCAGAGCACTAAATTGCTAACATAGATGCACTGGTTGAGCACCAACCTACCCCTCTGAGTGAAACCTGGCATGAACCAAACTCATTCCCCTTCCAAATTCCAGTGGCAAATGCCTGTATTGGAAGATATTTATGCTCTTCTTTAGCAGAGATTTACTACAGTTTAGCAAGTAGCAACAAAGAGGAATCAGCATCATGTGTCCACCCAGGCCTCAGTGAAACACCAGTAGGGTATGAAGAATCACTTCGGACTCAGGATCGTAATTATTTGCTGTATATTAAAAGTGTTATGATAAACAAGGTCAGATGCAGTTGTCATCCAAATGAAGAAAGCAAAAGGCAGATTCTCTTCCCTAAATTTACCCTCACTTTCCAATACCGTCTCAGAAGCATGAGGTATCGTAGTTCAAAGATCACTAAATTTTAACCAGTTTCAAGAGTTCATCTGACCATTTTCTTCATGACATAGTAAAGCACTTGTCAAGAAAATGACAGAAGGACTCCAGCAATGTAGGCAGAGGTTGTAGCAGCTCAAGCAATTAGTGCCACAGAGATAATAATAACGTTCAGTGTCCATGAGACAGGGGAAGTGTGGAAAACACATGACTCTGCCTGAAGGATCAGGAAAGGAGGATGGAGTACACAAAGGGGAATGAAGAATGAGACGCAGCATGTTCTTGCCATACTGGGGAGAGTATATTATGCACACTAGCGAAGGAGGAAGACAGTATGCCTGCCTTTCAGCGATGCAAGATATTTGGCTATTCATGGTTTGTCAGTGCTTTGTCACAGAAATTGTTTATGCTCCACTGTGAATGCATGCATGAGAGTTTTTGGTCCTTGCCTTAATCTTTTGCTCAAATCCCCCATCTCCCCTGACAAGATTATTCTCTTTGTTTCAGAGTAGGACTTTTCCTCAACATGTCCTCAGTGCAACATTGGACTTATCTGGACAACCAGGGCTTGGTCTGTGCTCTGCATTTCTGCTGGGACAGCTCTGTCACTTTATGTGGGATTTCCAGGTTTTGACAAACATGGACATACCAGCAAGAGGCCTGTCTATACTGGCCATAACCTTGGAAGAAGGCCACTCTTACACCAGCTAAGTACTCCAGTGTAGACAGCTTCAAGCACAGAGTACATATCTCTTTATCTTGTTCAGATGTGACCATAGTCTTCTGCCTTGTTTCAGGGAAAGTATTACTTTGATTTGAAATTAGTGGAAGAACCTCTCTTAATTTTCAAGCAGAAACGAAAAAGTATGAATAATTTCTTTCCTTTTACTCAGCTCTGTGGTATAACAAAGCTTGACTCTAAATTGTTAGCAAAAATCTATTGCTAAAATTTTGGGATGAACAACTGGATAAAAATCCAAACAATAAAAAAAAAAGAAGTCTGTTGCTGACTTAAGAAGTGAGTTAATGTCTTATGTGGTCCTGATGCATCCTTTGGTATAATCTGCACAGTTAAGGCACAACACATTATGAATACGGGTTGGATCCCAACCTCTGCACTTTCAAGAGCCAGTCCTGCTTCATTGCCTTCAAAGAAACCTGAAGAATGAAACCAGAATAGGGTACCCTGCAGGCTGGGTAAATGCATAGGAAAGCTGTGCAGCATTGCAGGTTCCACCAAGGAAAGCCAACAGCAAGAAAAAGGTGTTCGCCCATTACCACGAGGAAAATGAATGGTATATACCAGGCGAACAATTTCACCTCCCTTGCCTCAAAGGGAAAATAACCACAGGAGGTGCATCCTCGGTGCACACACACCTTCCCAGGCGAGAGGTCTGGAATAACGAGCAGCTCTCCTGAGATCCCTGCAGGTGTGTGAAACTGTGCATGGACTCTTCCCAAGTAAGAGTCAAGTTTGGGTTGGTGGAAAAGGGAATTTAAGTGGAATCCCTGGTAAAATCTCGCTGGGCAGAGGAAGCATTGCTTGCAGGCCTGCTGACGGTGTGAAGCCGAAAGACGAGGCAGCGCGCATACATAACCTATCAGTCGTTTTGACATCTGTGGGCTGGCTTCACTGAGGTGACTTCATGCCTCAGAGATCTGCCGAGCAGCGCTGCCAGGAGGCCTGCCTCGCTCATCCCCCAGGGCTGCAGCATTTTCTCTGCAGCCACCGTCCCTCTGGGAGCAGGCTTCCCTTCTCAGTCAGGCTGGGAACCCATGGCCCGTGGGCTGGGCTGGGCCTGGAGCTCCGTTCCAGAGGACCTGCAGCCAGCCCGGCGGGAGGAAGGCGGACACAGGCCTCTCACTAGTGCACGGAAGGCGAACGCTAAGCGTGTGTCTAGCTGTCGCAGCAGAAGCCTCTTGTGTGTGTCGATGCGCAGCCCACAAAGAATGCACCAAAATCCCGACGAAACACTAAGTTAAAAAGAAAAAATTCCCATCCTGTGACTGCAGAACGTCCGCTGTCCATGAATCTGCAGCAAATGGTATGACAGAGTCGCATCAGGTGCAGCAACATCTGATCCTTCATGTGCCATAAAGCAGACGGTTCATCACCTAACACTCCACAGAACAGAGCCTGCATTAGTATTACAATGAGCGTAACCTTGTACTCTGTCAGTGATTAATTTATGTGTGTCTCTCCTGCTAACAAATGGATTTTGTAGTGAGCACTAATGATGGGACACAACTACTTTCGCTGAAAGAAATGTGGATTTAAGTCAAAACATTTTTTAAATTACTGTCATATTCACAACTCTTTTCTAAAGCAAAACTGTCTCTCCATTTCCACTGCTGCAAAAATAAACGAAGCATTTTGGTTTTCTTTTAAGTAGACTGCTAAATTCAATTTGAAATCTGCACAGCACATTTTATTTTCAATCAATCCAAGATGATTTCTTAAATGACAACAAAAAGTTTCCAAGATAACAAGAAAGTCAATTATTCTCACAATCTTGTCTCATTAACTATACTGAGGGCAGCATCCAGAGGTCACTACTTGTAGGTAACTATATTTTTAAAGGACAAGTGCTCTGAAACAAAAAAACATTGCAAAGTGATGCAAATGAAGCAAATGTAATGCAAATGAACCTCCTTAGTGCCAGTGAAAAAATACTTTGAGATATGGCTTGGAGACTGAAGGAACTGGATAAATAAAAAGTATTCAGAATCATGTATTTTACAACTAAATATCAGTATGTACATTAAATACAAATGTTAAAATTGTTCTGAGAGAGAGGTTAAAACTTTACCCTCTGTGATTAAATATCTGTGAGGAAACAGATTAAAGAGACATTTGCCATGTAACAAACACCTATAACATTATAGTGAAACCCTTTGAAACATAATTCTGATTTAGAAAAGGCCTCAATGTGAATATTCATGAAAATCATTAAGTACTAAGAAAACACTGACATCAGAATTACAAAATTATCTGTCTGTGGAAAAAAATGGTAGGGTGCCATGCTAAAAATATACTACCCGAAAAACTCTCCTAATAATCTATTTAAAAATAGATGTTTGATTTCAGATACAGTTTTATGGGGGGGTGTCAATGAATCAAAGCAATATAAGACTGGAAATGACCTTAAGAGGTTGCTATGGAGGAGTAAGTATTCCCAGATCATCCTTAACAGGCGTTTTTCTAGCCCATCCTTAAAAGCCTCCAAAAAAGGAGATTTTCAATTCCCTCAAGTGAATCTATCTTTTTATGGTAATCTTCTTACTGTAGTAGACTTTTACATTCCATCCTCAGTCTTCTCCTTTTAGGCCAAGCAATTCTCTTTCTTATGGCTCTTGTTTTGTATGTCATGTTTTCTAAACGTCTTACCCTGCTTCTCACCTTCACCTGGAGTTTGCCTACATCCTTGTTCAAGCGCAGCGCCCGAAAGTGGGCAGAGTCTTCCACCTGAGCTTTCTCCAATGCCAAACAGAGCTAAGCAGTCACCTTCGGTCTCTTACACATGATGTTCTTGATCACATCATGCTGAATTTGTCTTGTTCACAACCGCCTCATATTGCTGACTCCTGGTTCGTGCTTCACAGTAACCTCCAAATCCTTTCCTTTTGTGCTGCTGTATCTCTCATTATTCTCCATTTTATTTGTATGTTTGATTTTTCCTTCTGAACTGTAGTTCTCTGCACTTCCCCTTGCTTAGTTTCATTGTGTGGATTTCAGACCGTCCCTCCACTTTGCCCATTTGATTTCTGAAGCTCTCCTCCAAAGTGCCTGGAGTATCATCCCGTGGGTGCCATCTGCAAATTAACTGTGTGTGTATGCTCTCTAGCCTGCTGTCTAGACCCTTAATGAAAACCCAGATTAAGGCTGGGACCAGGACGAAAGCCTCCAAGGACTCCACGTGGAAGGACTTCACAATTTTGCAGTGAATCTCATACTTACTCTTTAAGAAAGGTGTTTCAGGCTGTCCTACTTTCCAATAATTTTCTATAGACTGTTTCCTTACCTTGCTCATGACAACACAAGAAATGGTGTTAAAAAAGTCTCACCAAAATATTTATCTGCTGTTCCCCCACCCTTCAGCAGGCTACTTATCCACTCAAAGAAGGAAAGGGCAGTACTTTCACATTGAATCATGCAACAGTTGTTATGTTCTAAACAAAATTCTAAAGTAAACCAATTTCTAAAATAAATGCCCGAACTTTCCTATCAGCGATTTAATAAACCTTCCACGTCTAAAAAAGAAAAAATGAAGACACTCATACTACAGGTATGTATAAATACTTCTGATCAGACAGCAAATGAACAAAACTTACGCTTCACTTATAAACTGTTTGCTTTGGCATTTGCCATACAATATGTCTGTACAAAGAGAAGGCTAGTCATGCAACATAATTATTTTCCCACCTATTCTTGTCACAAAGTTTCCTGAAAGTGCAGTTTCTTTCTTCACTCCTTGTACGTAACCTCAAAATAGTATCTTATGGTCACAAAACTCTTATGTTGTGTAAATATCTTTTAGGGCATTTGATCTTTTCCTTCTTCTTTCCTCCTCTTCCATTAGCAGTTTTTATTGCAGCTGCTTGAATACAAGGTAATGAAAGCTCATGTTTCCGTTTACACTAGGTCCATATCCACACAGAACAAGAGAGGAAACAAAAAGTCTGGGCATCGTTATAGAGATTGTCATCAAACAACCACTATTTTCTAGTTTGTACTTTAATCAGTGTCTGGAATGACACTTCAGGACCTGGCAGTTAACGCATTAAAGGGACTTTCTCAGGGATTCTTCGCAAAATACTATTTTATTTCTGTGCGCAGTGAAAGGCAGCATATTTTAACCTGGTAAATAATTTAAATTAGATAATAACTTATGCTTGTGTATGCTGCATGATCAATGAGTGATTTGTGATTGCGTAATGATTTCTGTTCTTCAAACAGGGCATGGGGCTCCGCTCAGCATTACACGGGAATGGGAGGCGAATCAGACTGTTACTTGCATACCCTAGGAGGCCTTAGGACTTTTCCAGGAGAGTAATGGAAAGTCTTCAACAGTGGGAATGGTGCTGTTACATCACGTGAGGGACAAGGACAATAAGAAAAGCCAGGTGGAGAGTGCATCCTTCTTGCAGCTGTGAGGAGCTGCGTCTTTCTATATTACTGTACCAGGGCACATGGCAAGAGAAGAAAATAGCCTGCCAATAGCTCTCCCATAAGCCCTCCATTTCTTGCTGAATTCCCTCTGCACGGTGACACAGGAGGTACTGAAGTCCAGTGGCTATTTAATCTATTGGTCCTGTAAGGTCTGCAGGCAGCTCTACTGTCACCCTGTGCGCTAGAGAATGATTTCTCTTCTCCTTCACTTCATCTGATCCATTAAATCAATTCCCATTTTTCTGTCCAGGGGATGGTCTAGGGGATATATGGAATCTCTGGGATTACAGGCCTAAAATGTATTTTCTATGTTTTTGTTATTATTCTTATTAAACACACTACAGCCAGGCTCATTTGAAAACAAGTAAGTCATTTTGTGTCACTGACCCTTTGAACCAATGTATTTGCAGAAGAAATATGATCATCTTTTGTATATTTATTGCAATCAACACTATTAATATCAACATTTCTAGAAGACACTATTCCTAATTCTAAAAATAGCGTTTTAATCATCCAAGCCAGTCAGAGCCAGCTCTTCATTTCCGGGCTATCAGTTGCTTACCAAACTCTCCTTGCTCATCGATTAACCTCGAGCTAACTGAGAGCTCTTTCTTAGGGGACAGTCGATCATATGATGGCAGCTTTCGCAGGAAGGACAGAGCTAACTGTTAGATTAGAGCAAGTGAGAGCAACATCAGTAGGAAGTTTAGTACAGGCTGCATGTATATCCCGGCCAGGTAAATATTCATGTGGTCGGCCCAAGCAAAGCCCTATACTGTTGCAGTTACACTACTAGCTGGTTTACAGCTAGTGTGATAATACTAACACTGGCTACAGTGATATCCTTGATTGAAGTATAGATACACCCTAAAAAGAAGGAGATTTACTAGGCTCATTTTCTAATCATTTTCAATAACAGCCAACAAAGACTGTCGATCCTCATTTGTTCTTCTAACTCAGTGCATTTTGTAGTGTTCAGTAAAAAAAAAACAAACACCCCAGTATAGCACCTAAATGCCTTCAAATGTCTACACAAGAACTGAAATGGTCTCCTTCAAAACATGTGAATCCAGCTAAAAACTGAATACAATAAAAATACACAGGAATTTAGAAAACTGGAAAACTTACCTATTTGCAAGGAAGAAGAATCATACTGAATTCGAGTTTCATTTGTGTCAATGAAGGATCAAACTGACTATCAGTGCATTATTGATATGCCAACTGATCAATGAGAGAAGTGTGTAGAATAAAAATTTTATTGAGAGAATGCTGGTAATATGCACTAAGAATTTAATATGGCAATGTTAAGATAGATAGATAGGTAGATAGAGGGACAGATCTGGAATGAGGAACTGTCTACACTGCACAAAGATAAGTGGTAGGGGAAATGTTCTATTTGTATTCGATTAGTACATAAATATTACAGTTTCCATGGTGTTGGTATTTGTCAAACTACTTTCTAAGGAGAAGTTCAAATACTGAACAGTTAAATGACTAAGAATGTCATTTGAATGTTAGTTACTTCAAAAACTTAGTATGTAACAATATCCACCCAAAGCATTTACAAATTCAAAACCACCACAATTATTTTTGAAATTATAACCCCTCCCATGAAATATGTATAAACAGAACTCTCCCTAGTGAGTGCTTGAAAATCTGGCCCTTTGGCCCCAATCTTTGGTTCCTCAGTTAGTTAATTAACAGGCTTTTCCCAGAAAATAAATTTCATACAAATCCAAACAATGGACAAATTCATGGAAAACGTGAACAGCTCATAGGACAATCATGAACAGAAGAAACAGTTGGAGTTCTTCAAACAACTTGATAGATCATAAGACCTCTTGTTTTCCTTAATACCAGAAACAGTGGGGTCCCAGTACATCTGAGAGGCAGTGTGGTAATAAACCTGTAGATCGTTAATGTAATTCTAGAGAGGAAATGATAGTCAAGTATTGCAGTCATTTAGTCTCTCTCTATTCCTGGCAGTCCTGTCAAATTTAACCAGTTTTTCCTAATTTCCCATACTACAGAAACTGCACTTTGTTGAAATACATTACCATACAAGTGGTCTCCGCAATGGCTATTCTCTAATCACTACATGGAGAACTAAAGAAATCATTACAGAGGGAGTAAGGAACGTTTTTAAGCATCTTTAAAAATCCTGTTGCACTGCATCTGTATTTTTAGACACCTAAGTACTTACGGAAAGCTGTCTCTTTGCAGATGTGTAATTTCAAGCCCACTGAGATAGCTCATTGCAGTCAGAGGATACCGTTCACACACTTGAAGGTACACATGTTCTTGACTGTTTTGCAGAATAAGGGTCTACTTTATCTGTCAAATGGAAGTACAAACAGCTGGAAACTCTTTATTAAGCAGCCGGAAGGGAGGGAAATAAAATGAGAATTTAATAAACCATAAAAATGTTCCGATGACTGGTTTTGCATGAAAAATTCAAGCAAACTCCAAACATTTTTGGATGGAGGTCTCAAAGGCACGTCAGTGTATTCCGAGTAATAAAAACCCACCCTTGCGCTCACATATTTCATTTACCCACTTGCTGGCTTCATCCTCCACTTTTGAATAAGACAAACTCTCATTAAAACTAATGGCAGTTTTGCCTGAACATGCACCTGCAGGATTGGGCTTCAATTGCTGAAACTCACATTTACTCCCTGAAACTACCAGCAGATCAGCATGTTGATAAGCACTGAATACATTACCGCAGGAGAACATACAAAGCTGCGTTTGAACAGGTGACATTTCCTTTTCAAGGCAGACCTGTTCAAAAGTTTAGCATTAATCATTTCCAAGCAGGCATAACAGAATTATCTACTATATCTGTCAACTTTCTGCTTCTTATAAAGGTAAACTTCTTCAACCTGTAGAAAGCAATGTCAAAAACAATAAAATAAGGCCACTGATTAACTACTCAGTGCAATTTAACAGCAGCATCAGAACCTGCTCCATCAACAGTTGCTACATGTCAGCAATATATATGTGTATATATGTATACATATTTATATACTGCTTGAAGTAAGAGACAATATTTGGTTTGGTAACCTCAAGCTCATTTCTGCAGAGCACTACGGTCACAACTGACTTCTCACAGATGAGTGAGCAGACTGAACACACCAGACTGGACTAGCAATCAATATCCATGTACGCCAAGAGAAGGTGCAACGGATGCACCTGCATCCTATTGTGAAGGGCCTCCATGGGCTTTGTTTCAAGTGCTTGAACCACTACAACCCATTGTTTGCAACAAACCAAAGGGAAAGGCACTTGCACACCTTCTAAGAGTACCTGTAGCACTCCAGAAGCATCTTCCAGGACCCACGGGGTTGCCCATACGGCTGGGAAAGAGGATTGTCCCTAACCCTCCCAGTTCCTGTTTGCTGGTGGGCTATGTGGTACATAGCTGGATTGTGAACTGAGAGGGAGTCCCTTGGACTCTGCAAAGTGGATTTCAGCCCCAGCCAGGGCTGCGCTTGCAGATTTTGCCATTTGTGCAGCCCAGCTGCATTTACACTAATGAATGACACTTGCATGGGACCATTCTCCAGCATCGAAACTGGCCAACTCACAGTGTACCATGCCATTAGCATTAAACTCTCTTACTCCCCAAAACAGGGTGGCCACACTCACACAGCCACCTGGGAACAGTCTCTGGCCTCTGCTGAGTCCCTAGTCATGCCAGCGAATTGTTTCGGGGAGTGCTTGATGGCCCAGGCCAAAAGCATGTCAGCGACCGCTCTGACGACTTAAGTTCCAGTGCCCCGGCACCGTTTAATTTACTAGTGGAGAGGCGGACTCAGTGCATGTGGTCTTGGGAGCAGCCTGAGGGAGCATCTCAGAGTGAATGTAGAAATATCCCCTGAGGCTACTGATGGGACAAGTAACTCCTTGATCTGAGCAAGATTATCAACATCTGGCCTATAATTAACACCACTGTCCAAGCTGGCAATACACTGATACGGTAATACTTAGCACCGTTGTAGATTGTTCTGTTTTGATTAATGAGTGTGTATTTAACTAAACAGTATACATTAACTATTATTAACAGCACATTAATTGTTAACTACACATTACCTAGACACTATTGGATAATTGCTTCTCTGTTAATACATTAATCAATATGACTAGAGATGAAATTATTTGAAAAAAATCATCTGTATATCAGAAATACATTTATTAAATTATTACTCTGTAAGGATACTGATTAAAGAATTCTGAGCATTTTAATTCCTTTCCTACTGGAATATTTTTACTAATCTGTCTGTGGAAACACCACTCGTATGATCACCAAACAGCTACCACATTCCTACAACCTCAGATCTTATCATCATCTCTACAACCTTTGCAGCACCAATTATCGAAGTTTACTCATCAAGAAGATCCCATTCCACAATAAAAATGAATTTCAGTGCCAGGGCAATACCTGAATAAGGCTTCCTGATAATCCTGAATCCGGGAGTTTTTATTTGGAATTAGACTCACAGGTTTCCATCTCTATTTTTTTTCAACAAGAGGTTAAGCAAAACTGAGTATGTACCCAGATGCTACTGCCATAGGCACTAACTTGAAAGCCCGAGCTAGACCAGGGATGGAGAAGGCCTTGTGTTTGTTGGTGCAGTGCTGGACGTGCTGAACTTGCTGCGATGATGAGTAACTTGGGCCAGGACTGGGAGAAGCCTGCAACGTGGGGCTTAATCAGCATATCAGCACCTACATCCAAGCCTGCTTTCCTGCAGCTTCCCAGTACCACTGCAGGCACCTCATTTCCACAAATTCTTGCCTTTTTGATTCAGAAGATCCCAACACACCTAGAATCGTGCCCCAGGCATACTTCCCCCGTGACAGAGCCGAGAAGCTTGGCCCCTGCTCAAGCCTCAGCCTCACTAGGATCCACAACCTGAGGAACTTCGGTTCATTGGTCTTTCCTAAGGCATCCTACACACTATCTGGATCCATTTGCCTCCATACAACAGGGTGGCTCATACCACTTTTTGTAAAACATAGCCAAAGGAAGAGCTGCCAACAACTGCTTTGTATACAACAATCTAGCGGCTAGGGCATTCGTGAAGGATGGGTGATATGGAGCCTATGGTAGTTTCCCATCTGGAGAGGTTCAGCTATCCATCTTCCAAGTCCCCAGGGAGTGCTACAGCCACCGCTGTGTTGAAGTTGCCAGGCTGTACAAAAAACAAACACAGGGACCTAGAGAGAGAGAAAGAAAGAAAGGGTATGACTCTGCATCCATCGCCAAGGAGAAGAGTCCTAGGTGTTGGTCCTTGTTCCAAGAGTTGTTTGTATATTTTATCTAATGATTATTTCATGTAAACAGTCCTCGCATGAGGGACGGGAATCTCTGGGGCCGTTCCAAAGCCCATTGAAGTCAATGGAAATCAAAGCCAACTGAAGTCAATAGAAAGTTTTCCACAGATTTCAGTAGGCTTTGGATCACTTCGGGAATACTTCTTGGGTGGTAAAGGCTCCATGCCAATGCACTGAAGGCATGCACCGATTGCATACTAACACACATGTTGTTGTGGCTTATTGCTATATTGGAACCAGCCTTCGAAAACTATCATAATATCCTGAGGCAAACTAGAGAGTCAATTATTCAAAATGTTGGTCTTGAATGTTTAAAGGCCCAGTCATGGGCTCCTTAGGCTAAGTTCCCACTGCCTGCAATGAGAACTCTCTCTGAGGAGGACAGGCAGAGTCAAGCTCTGAGGCTCACATTTGCAGGGTATTTTGATGCCCTTGGCACAGCCACGACTGCAGTTTAATGCAGAGATAGCCAACCTGACCTGAAACTATGTAATGTGGGTAGCGAACACAATTTAGCTGTATTAGCATAGCACTTCTTATGGGTTAATTAGCCCTGCCAAGAGGCAGAGTTCATTAGCCTGAGGAGGAAGCTGCACGAAGATGGACTACTTCCGACTCATTTAGAGGTAGCTTTGCAAAGCAGTGCTTTGTGCCATGTAGACATGCTAACTATCCTCCTATTCCAAACACCACACAACTTCTGATTCTGCGGCAGCTACGGCAATTGTGCAGTAAATGTGGACCCATCTGCCCTCTCCATGGAAGGGTCTGTCACGCAGTTTGGTATTTCAGTTACCAGAGTGCACACACTTGAGGCTTCACTCTGATCACGCAAATCAGTCACAGGCTAAAGTGAAAAAAAAATCACGGTCGGTTCTCTTAGTGATTTCAGCAGTGGAAGGCTTAGATTCCTGGAGACAATTTCCAGCACAAACCAGCACAGTCTCATCACTATACCTTGACCATGTTCCTCATTCCTGCCTGCAGTGACCATTTCTCTGAAGTCTGATGAGTAGCTTTTTCACACCCAGGGATTCTAGTTCAGATTCCTTTTTCTAAAGATGCACCTTCCATTAAAACTGTTTTCCTGGCTACTCTGCAAGTCTAATTTGCCCAATGCAATTTTAAGCTTTGTTTATTAATTGGCACGGGGTTCCAGTTAACATACAAGTCACTTCAGGTGCAATAACACCTAAAACTTTACCTCAGGAATAAATTCAGATACAATAAATGATTCTGCAATCCACTTTATGCACTATTTATACTTTGGTGTCTTGATGAATATTGTGCTGGATATGTCCATGTCCTTGGCTTAGGATCTCCTCATGGCAAGTGTCATGGTCTCAGTCCCAGAAGATGTGTAATCTGTGAGAGACCTAAATGAGAACTGAAGTTGCTCAACTGAGAACCCCACAGGATTTTACCCATAAATGGAGATAAGATCTTTGCCCCACAGAGCTAAAGAGATAAATTAAACACAAGCAGACGGATAGACCAGACACCTGCCGTGTTTCTCAAGTGAGTTGCCACATTGTGAGCATTCATATTACCAGCTGGTGAGGTGCAAGAAAAGGGAGGAGCAGGGTTTGATTTGGTGTGATCCATCTTGGTTCTAGGAGCATCTTTACGGCAATCAATTTCATACTGATTGCCTCTCCTAGGCACGTGACACCACACATCTCGACCCAGTAGGCAATGCAAAGTGTATTTCTGTACAGCCTCCCCAGACTGCTTTGAGGTTGCTGGCAGAATCATGCGCTTGTGCAAACTGCTGGAGGACATAGGGAAGATGTGCTTTCCCCCTTTTGGAGGTACCTTGCACCCACACTGCCAGGGGGGCACTCTCACATGTGTGCTGCGTGACTCCAATTATAGACACAAGGCAGATTTGAACCTTAACAATAACTTCTCCAGAGCACTAAGCAGCTAAAGTAGATAGATCCACAGAGTGCAGCAAGTGCCTCCTTACATAGACCACCAGAAGCCACTAAGGACGCACCTGCAAGGAGGAACTAAGTCTCTTGCAGGTTCTGGCTGTAAATTTAATTTCTTGTCATGGTAATGAAAGAGTCATCCGGTGCTATGGTGAGATCCTAATGTAAAGTC
>NW_009200943.1:32076-42690 GCF_000690835.1 Fulmarus glacialis | reverse complement strand
GCTGAAAGTTATGTTTCAAAATCCACTCAGCCAATTGCACTTAGAAAAATAACTTCTCAAAACAACAAAGTGATGTTCAAACTTAGAGCGGTGGTAAAGGATGGAGCGGTTCCCATAGTGTAGATGTAGCTCTGTACTCAGGAGGGAACTATGCATTAGTTTTTGTGAAAAATTGAGATATTTAGAACTGTGAAAGCAAACAAGGGCTTCAACCAGCATTTACAGCGCTTGGAATTTTTATCGGTTAGAAGTTTGCAAGAGTCCTCAATGGGCGAACATACTGTGTGCTTGTTGTACATTCATATGCCCAATAGGCTGAATAACTTCAAAGAAATTTACTCTGCTGCTTGCTAAAATGCCTTTTTAACGTTATACGCCTTCAGAACTGTTATGGTACCTGGTGCCAAGAGCCTGTATTTTTAAAATTCCCTACTTCGGCCCGAGTTCTGAACCCATTAAACTCAGTAAGAGTTTTGACATTGACTTAAAAGAGTGAAAGATCAAACAATTATCTGACAGACTGTAACAAGACTCTGAAATAATTAGGGAGTTTTGAAGCCTATCCATACAGGGGATTTTTCTTTGCTTTTAAATAAGAAATGTATTCACAAAAAAAAAAAGTATTTTGGAAATATTAGTTTAAATTTAGAAGTGGGAAGATTTAGCATTAAGGCAGATGTTTGATTCAAGTTTTCGGTCTTGTTTCATATATTTTGCACATTTTTGACATCTCTTCTTATCTAAATAAGACTAGGGGAAGCCAGGATGAGAGTTAGGTTGGAACTAATGTAATGTTTTGTGTTTTTGTTAGTCAGGGATGGCATCTCACATAGAAGTACACTTTAACTATCCTTTTCAAATCCTTTCTTCCTGCCCCAAATATTCATCCTGATTCACTGAAGACATCAGCAGAACATCGTTTCACTGAACTGTGTGGGCTGCAGTAAGAGTTTTGATATCTCTGCAGTGACAGCTTGAGAGCCCTTCAGTGAACCAGCAATTGCTGGCTGCTGTTTCCAAAATTGAATTTACTGAACAAAAAATATGTGGATGCGTACACGGGTCCGAAGACATTGATTTCTGCTGAGACATATTGTCAAAACACAGTGTTTATTAATACTGCAACCTGCAGTATAACAACCATTTTTGTTATTCTCAGGCCATCAGAAAATTTGTGGAACAGAGCAGCCATAATTTGCCCAAACCATTACTGTAGAAAATGCCAATCTGTTACTAGATTCAACTGCTAATATGCCTCCCGTACTCTCATCTCCTAGTCTCCTATTGCTGAGCAGTTGCTGGTCCCAGTTGTGGGTAGGTCCATGTCACAGCCTCCTGAGCAACCAGCTGCCTAGACACGATCTTTCCCAGATCACACAGATATGGGAGACTGGGTGTCTCTGTCCCTCAGGAACAATATGACCAGGAAGTACGGAAACACATGTGTTACTGAGAGAACCTTGTGTTTGTGCAGCTATACACAGATGCATACTTTACTCTTAAATGAGAGGATGTTAGCATCTCTTTAAAAAAATCAGGAAACTCTTGGGCACTCCTTGAGCTTCTCCTGTATTCCTCATCTGGGCTAAAACTTTTTAAAGTGTCAGTAGCTCTCCCAACAACACAGAATGCCTGAGCTTTTCTAAAATGTGCCGTTATTCTTGTCAAATCTACATATAAGTGCTAACTTTTTTACGTTTAATTTGTTTAGTATCTAGATAAGAACACAAGCCCTTTTCCTACCACTATGTGCAGCCACAAAGCCTAGAATAAATAATAAGATAGTAGGAAAATGTTGGATTGTGTTTCATGGTTTGTAAAAGACAAACGGACATGTCTTATTATTGTAAACAACCAAATTTATATTTTGTAGATATTTTCAGGAGCCCATCACCATAGTACCACATTGCTGTATAAGAGTGTCTACTCCTAGTGCTTAAAAGTGAAATTAAAACATGGAATTGGTCAAGGTGTCACATTTCACATACTTATTTGTGGAAAAGGTTCAGACACATCTGCATCAAGCGCATAGTTACAAAAGATTACACATGTCAGCTTTCCAATGTTTGAAGTCATAGGAAAAATTGGTGTTCAACGGGCCCCCAAAATTTGTGCCCTGTGGATGTACTGTTTAGCAGAATCATTTAAATAAACTGTATTTTATCTTTTGATAAATTCACTGATCAGTTTTTTCTTTCAGTTTTGACTGGGAATCATAGTCTGATGGCTAACCTTGATGACACCTCTGCCATGACTGCCTAAAGGCATCCAATAGAAGGACCCAAGCAAACCTGACCCTATGCAAAGCTTGAACAGAAAGCAATCTGGAAATCCAGGTGACAAACACACAACCCAAGCATTCATGGATAAGCCCACAAGAAATGAATGAGCTGAAAAACCTCCATTTGGTTCCTTTTTGTCACAACTGAGTTGGCAAAGTAAGAAGAAAACCAGGAAGTCTAAATAAAGTAATAACCTTGGAGTTTTTTTATTTAATTCCAGCTGAGGTTCATGTTCATAGAAATTGTTCCAAGTCAGACCAATTTATTACCTGATACCCCTGATTATTTCCCTTCATGTAAGGAAAGGGGTCAGTAAGAAGATGTGACTTTGGGTCCCACAGAGAACTCGGGCAGTGTAGCGGGGAAGCAGAAAACAAGGACTTTGACATTTCTTTCCCTCCCCAGTAAATCAGTGCTACTGTTTAGGAGTGAGAACTTGAGCTGCGTGCACCAGTGAGTCAAGTGGAGGGAAGCAAGGGGATGAGACTCATTCTGCTGTGCAGGCCTTTGGGGAATGAAAACCGTTGCAAGCTGAATGGGTCCCTACTATGAGTAATTAGGTTTTAGTGAAACCAATAAATGGAAAGACTTTCTTCAGGTGCCGTCCACATTCCACAAAACCATCAAATTAATGGTTCAGTTTCAGCTTGTTAAAAAAAAAAATTGCCTTGGGTTTAGCTCAGTTCCCTACGTAGATAGTTGTGGATAATTCTGGCTTTTTTTTTTTTTTTGCAATATTCAGTGTAATCCCAGGCAGTTCATTCAAAAATCTGTATATCCACTCATCTATAAAAAATGGAATATACAGAAAGCTATTCAGCTCATAGCGAGGATGACCTATCTACCATGTAGGAAGACCTACCACATTGCTCTCTGGACCCCACTAACTCTGTTGGCTAAAACTCCACAGACTGTGCTGGTGGCTCCCACGTTGTGCCTGCAGTGACACCTAAGTTTAGGTGTCTACAACCTGGAGCTGAATCCCACCCCTTCAAACTGTCATTTAGGGCTCAGTTCAGTTGCCTGGACTCCGGTCTCCAGGGATTTGCAAAGTGCTGTGAGGTATCTCACATGGCCTCCAAAACATCTCAGCACTCCTGTGCCCTGTTGGCCAGCCCCATGCGATTGCCCTGGCTGTCCGGAGGTGTCCAATGGCACCACACATCTAGGGCCCATCGGACGGCACTAGACACTTAAGCTCAGGCACCTGACTCGAGCCTTTAGTTTGCATAGACACAGCCTACATCAGTAAGGCCCTCGTCTTAGCTGGAGGAGATGTTTGAAGGGGGATTGCATAGTCTCGTTCATTAACTGATATTGTCTCAGCTTTGTGGCCCTTGTTCAGACAATGATTTCAAGACCACCCTTTTTTTTTCCCATAAAATCCCTCAAAAACTTTCAGTTAAATTGTAGTTTGATTTCTTAAATTGTCTGAGGGGGGGGTCATCTCAGTTTTTCAACCAGTGGTGCAGAAGAAGTTTGCCATGCACCTGCCTTGTGCCTGCCCAGCAGCAGGGGTCTGGGGTCCACAGCATCCCTCCCCAGTCTCCCACCCTTGGGTCTCCGATGGGGAACTCACCAATCGGGGTGGAAACGGTAGAAAGGGGATTTCTCTCTCCTTCTTGCTCTATGTCTTCTTAGATTGAATCACAACCTGGTGAAGGCAACGGGATGAGAGGGAGGAATGAACAAAAGCAGCAGATGGTATCCAACACACGGTTCAGACACTGAAGCATCCTGTCTGAAGTTGCAGGGGTTTGTTTCCCCTGAGTTGTCAGTGGCCCTTTAAGTAACCCAATCTCTTCTCGCTGCTATTGAGATGGCTACTTTAAAACAAAAGGCTTTGTCAGATATAATCCTTCCAGTTTAAAATAGAGACAAGTTCAACGAGTTCTATATTTTGCTTCTTTAATCCATTTCCTTATAACCAGCATTTACGGGAAAGCTTTAAACTTTTAAACTTGCAACTCACACGATTTCAAACATCACGGATGCTTGGCTGCTGCACTGAAATAAGAACTGCTACTCTGCAGCCATTGCTGGCACCGCAAATAACCCCTTACTGCAGTCTCAAAAACAAATAAAAACATTTTTATTAAGTCAGAATAATGGAATATTTCACATTATGCTATTCAAAATCTTACAAGTAGTCAAGGGCCTGAAGTTTATTTACTTGTGGGGAAGACATTTTTTAGGATCATATTACTGGGCACCTGTGTGGCTTTATATGAATACTGATAAGTTTACTCAGCATGTTTTCCAAAGGTCTCATTATTTAAAGCCAATAGTTTATATTTATGTGTGTCCTCAGTGGCATATTTGTAATTTCCCACTTAATTTACTTACAGGTCTTATTAACTTTATGAAACAAAAAACAAGTGCAGTGTGACAGACTTGGGTATAAATCAAACATACATACTCCCACAAACGAGATCTAAGCAATAACTTGGAAAATTCATCTAAAAATCTGTTTTGATCCCTTTGAATGAACACATTTGCAGTAACCGCTGTGTTCAGAGAATAGATACATCTTTTATTTTTTTCAGCTATCAGAGTAATAAATGAGCAGAACAATCTACTAAGGGATCAAGAGGACTCTCCACCTGAGACCCCTAAATAAAAACTGGATGGCTCTTTGAAAAGACACGTCCCAGCTAAACTGCCTGCAATGCTGGAGATTTGCTCATCTCTTTGTTATATTCTGTTTTCTTTAATCAACTCCTGAGGAAGCTACTGTTGCTGTATTCCAATGTTGTGTTCAAATTAAAAGAGATGAGCCAAAATAGATCAAAGTGACTGATAGATAAGTAGTCACAGCCTCTCATTTAGAACATCTCTTTTCCTTAAACAAAATTGATTCAGATCTTGTGTGGTAAATAAAGTGAGTTCCACACAATCTGCTGTTCCGGAAAGGGTTTGGTTTTTTTTCAAGGTGACTCCACGGTATTTGAAGTCCTGCCTGCTTCTCCTAGACATCAGTGTATCTCATCCTTTCTGTGGTCTTTAAGCAAATTTTCCTCTAGAACGCTCCTTTGTAGTTCCTCCTCTCCTGACTGGTTTTTCCTTTTGAATACTGAAATACACCAAATAGCCAACACCCTCACCGTGTTTAACAGAGGGCTGGCTGCTGGGAGGTGTTAGACGTACAGAAGTTGTGAGTGCTCACTGCTTTGCATAATCAGGCCAAACTTTGTATGCTACTCTGTGATGAACTGGGCACTCTCCTCTTCTGGGAGAAAAGGCTGAGATGAATTAACCGTGTAAGATCCCAGAGAGCTGTCAAGCGCTGTCTGTCACTCCTTTCATGATTGAATAAACAAGGTTAGAAGAAGTAACCAACCAACAGAGCAAATATGCTGTGGTTTCTTGCCAACACAGGGATTTCCATCAGCAATTTAATTCCACTAGGAGCACTGGTACTGTGAGGAGAGGATGAGGGAGCAGGGCTTGTTCAGCCTGGAGAAGAGACGGCTGCTGAGGCACCCAACAGCAGCCCCTGGCACCTACAGGGAGGCCAGCAAGGAGATGGAGCCAAGTCCTTCACAGTGGTGCGTGGCAGGAAAATAAGAGGTGGTGGCCTTAAGTTGAAAAAAGGGGAGGTTCAGAGTGAGTATAAGGGGAAAAAAAAAAAAATCACTGTGAAGATGACCACCCCTTGGAATTTTTCAAGACCCGACCAGATAAAGCCCTAACAACCTGGTCTGAGTTTGTATCTCATCCTGCCTTGGGCAGGAGGTAGGATGAGAGACCTCTCGAGGTCTCTTCCTGCCTACGTGATTCTGTGATTCTGTATCTTTTAAGAGCACATGTTTCCAGACTGTATGCATATATGAGTACAGTATATGAGCTACAGACATATTTACCTTTGTCTGAAATCACTGCACTGATTACCACAGGGCATAGAGGAAGACCTTGTAATTTTGTACAAGCAACGGGAGGAAAGGAGAAAGCTATATTCACATCATCTACGTTTACTATTTTAGACGTGTGGCACAGGTGAAATTTAAAATACCTAAAGTGAGAGGCTTGCGATCTTTATGTAATGTTGGCAAAGATAGGTGCCTCCAGAAGGTGATCAGAGCATCTATTTTGGATTCATAAAGCTAGGGTCAATGTCTCCTCAGTCTTCAGGTTGTGGATGTCATTGATTTGGATGTATACACAGATATAGATATAGTTCTCTTACTCCTTTCACACAACTAGTAGCTATATATGGACACTGTTATTTTGATCAGCAACTGGTGCTGAGATGTAATATGTTCCTGTTGGCTGTTATATTTTCAGCTGTATCGGAGAGATGTGAGTAATATGTTTATTTTGTATGTCAGTAATTTGTAGTTTGCATTCCACAGTACTTTCTGCACATTATTAGATTTCCCTTTTTTATCCTGGATGCTTTGTAGAGTGGCCTGCTGAGAATTTAACTTTAGGACAAAGATACTTTTTAAAATAAAAAAAAAGCTTTACAGGCACAGATAGCTTTAGAAAGTAACTGGTATGTGCATACGTTTGTTTAACCCCCTAATGTAAATACATACATTCTGAAATGTATTTTAGTCCTCTAAAAAGCTAAGAGCAGCTCTCAAGATCACATGACAAGCAAAACATTTGTTAATCAGAAAAATTACAGCCTATTCATACTTACTGTTTGATTATTTCCACTCTGACCTCAAAGATCCCATTGTTGATTGAACTAGTTATAGTAACTTCTATTTATTTTTACAACTAGCTATTATGAGTGCAAACTATCCTTATCTCCAAGTGATTGATAGGCACATTAAGAAGCTGTTCAACAGGTTGCTAGGTTTGAAGAAATGCTTAAATCATGATTAGTTATTCCTTATCAGCCAAGAGTGGGAGCTAAGCTCAGATAAATACATGGTGACGAAAATTAAATTTTCAACGTCAAGTGCTCTCTCACTGTTTTCTGTTTGCTAGCATTAAGCAGAGGTGCTACAGCTTCCTTTCAGTTTTATTTAAGGAGCATTTGGGCTTTCTTAGCAAACTCACTTGTCATGTTAGTGTGTTTAGGAGAGCTAAAAATCTTGTTCAATGATAACTTTTATCAGGGCCTCTATGTAGCTTTAGTGAGTGGAGAACAGTGAGTTATATAAATACATATTCCTACTTTCTTCTATTAAAAATTTGAAACAAGTAACTTTCATGGGTGAACATTTTTAAGTGTGTATTCAGAATAACATTTCTATCAGCTCAGGCTAGCTGTGCAACCTGAGGACAAAAAAACGGAAGGGCAGCTATAGAAGGTATAGCTCCCTGTGGTTTTACCAATATAGTGAAGTCTTTATTAATAGCCTGCAGATAACTCACATATTTTGGGTACATTTCTACCTTTATTCTCCAACCCTGGTTACACCAGGTAACATACAGTGTGATTTGATACAATTTGTGAAGTCAGTATATGGGAAGAAGCACAACTTAAATGACCAGAAAATAAAAAGGAACTCAGCTCGTAAGTTCTTGTTTTTGGAAAAGGGAGCTGGAAAATTCAAAGTCAGCTGTCTCAAAGGAGGGCTGTTTTAACATATTTGTCAAAACGCACTCAACTCAGTCTCCTTGAACTATATTTGTAAATAAAGTCACAAAGCACGAACTGACAACCATGTTGCAGGAGCTTTTCTGCATGCAAGGTTTGCCAAAGAATATTTCCTTCTCCGGTTTTAAACCACAACTACTCCAAACAAACCTTTGACACAATTAAAGGGCAGATGAGAGCAGGGCCGGAGAACTAAAGTGAAGATATCAATCTAAAAGCTAAAAACGTTTCTGTTTTTTCTATCAACATCCTACAAGGGGTGAAAGGGCTGAGCTTTCACTCCAGTTTACACTCAGAGTACGTGAAAGGGGGAAGGGAAAGACGGTTTTCAGGTGGCTCTGAAGCTATGAGATGCTCCATCAAGCCCTCAAATGCTTTCCATTTTTTTAAAAAAAAAAAAAAACAAAACAAGAGAGACAAAACCTGAAGGTAACGTGTTTGCATCCAAGGTGATGAGGTAGGACTGTGTGAAGCAGCTCGGCAGCAAAGCCTTCACGGGATGCACACACACCAGCCGTGCCTCTCTGCTTTATCTGCAGGGCTCAGGGCACACAGCCCAGGTAAAACAACGAACACCAAGCCTGGCTGAGAAAGGACACGACAGCAAATTCTTCTGTACTCAGTACCTTGCAGTTAAAGCACTTGCTCAAGATTTGAGAGACTGCTTCCATCCTTTCGTGTGCCCGAGGAGGTGCAGGAAGGACACACATCTCACACCTTCTCCCGGACATCCCTGCAATCAGCTGGGAATACCCGAGGTATGCAGATGGGTTGTCTGAAACTTCCCTCAGAAACGGTCCCATGTTGAACAGAATAAATAAATAGCCATTAAGCCAGGGAGGGAAAGATAAACAGAAACAAAAGAAAACATGGTGCTACTGCAAGCAAGGGCTGCCGGGCAGGAGAGAGAGAGCTGAATGCCCCAAAAGGTCCTGCATCAGCAAATCTAACATAAAAAAGCAGTGACAAACTCATTAGAGGTTATGATCACCTTCAGTTATCACAGAACCACAGTTTCCAGGGTTCCCAGATTTCCCCATGAAGACACATAGCAACAGTACATAGGAATCTTGGCTGCTGTGAGTCAAGCACTGTTCACAAAGTCACCAGAGAGATGCTGCACACCAAAACTAACATTTACACGGAGGTTAGAGATGTCTCTGAGTGTGGCTGGCCTGTGAGGCTCACGTGATGCTGGTATTTTGGTAGGCAGCCCCCCATCTCCAACTTTCTAGCCCAAATGGCTGGATGTCCATGTCCATATACAGGCAGCTGACTGTAAGTGGCCCTTAACTGCAGCCTGCACCCAGGCTTGCGCTCACATCTCCAGCTCCTCAGCAAGATGCCTCAACCATTCTGCCATTTAACCAGTAAAAAAAAAAAAAATTATGTTAACAAACTTCCAGATTATCATCTGCTTAGTGTTGTGTGTTTATCTTATGCTTCTCCTTGTTTACAAATGTCAAGTCAAGCATATGTGGGATTGCAGGATCAAGGCAACGCTGGCTTCTCCCACTGTGACCTCGGTTTGCAATTGCTTCCAGCGTTAGCACAGGGTGAATTAAAGCTCTCTGTCACATGGTCTGTGCACTTTCCATCCCTCCATGTGGCAGAAAAAAAATATTTTGACCCCTGGATTGTAAAAGCCTTTTCTATGCTGTCAGTCTGCCCACCTTAGAGACATACTACCTTAAAGGAAGGAAGCTTCATAGGGAAATCACGGATGCAAAATCTGCCTTAAGGAAATAAGTGGGTGGCAGCATGTAATTAATAGAAGAAACCCTCCAGAAAATACTTGCTACAGACAGAACCAGTCTTTGCAGGAGACAGCCGTGACAAAATCCAAACCGTAATCTAATTTTTGTGGTATGCGCATCTGAAAATAAATAAACAAAAGCAGTCTTAAGAATACCTCTCCCATTCAAGTCAGACTAGAACCTGATACTGCCGTGGAACAAAGAGACTGTGAATTGCTTGGTTTTGATATGACAGATCTAGCTGAAAGTCCCAGCTCTTCTTGGCCGTACTAGCCAAAGGAGTATGAAGGATTTGGTGTTGTTAGGTTTAGGCTGACTTGGATGTGGTATGTGACCTGGGCTGCTCCATGGCGTTTTGTGTCAGTCAGCTGGTAGACTTCAATAGCTCCATCAACTTTCATACACACATCAAAGGAGCCAAGGAACCACCAAGAGAATATGAAGTGTAAGAAGCCTGAATGCAAGGAGCTGGGGGAGAGATGCACTGGGAAAAGAGAAAATACAGAACTGGGAACGACAGCAGTTCACAAAGTTAATGGGACAGCAGTTGACCCTCAGCAAACATCAGCCGTTTGGCAGGTCCCTGAGAGGGGTGTGTGGAGCCCCTCAGAGCTCCTGGGTCTGGCTGCAAGCTCCAGAAAGAGGTAAAACACAGGTGCACACCGGCTCCCGGCTGCTCAGGCAGCCCCAACGGCACCCCAGCAGAGCTCTGTGGGAGTGACCGCAGCCCGGGACTGTAAGTGCCCCCCAGCAGGCAAAACTGAAGTGTTGAGGATCAGACCCCAGTGACCTTACTGAGTGCACAGCTGGTGATCCTGAGGGCTCTGCCCTCAAGCTGTCCCTTAAAGGCCGTGACCAGGTGAGATCAATGTTTAAAGAACTCTTTTAAATTTGTCCTAAAGATATGGGAAGCTGAGTGCGTCTCAAGAGCACCCTGGCCCACAGTGATCCTATGCTGAGAGGAATCATAGAATCATAGAATAGTTTGGGTTGGAAGGGACCTTTAAAGGTCATCTAGTCC
>NW_009200943.1:0-31851 GCF_000690835.1 Fulmarus glacialis | reverse complement strand
TTATAAGCCCCCTTTAAGTACTGGAAGGCTGCAATAAGGTCTCCCCGAAGCCTTCTCTTCTCCAGGCTGAACAAACCCAACTTTCTCAGCCTTTCTTCATAGGAGAGGCGTTCCATCCCCCGATCATTTCTGTGGCCCTCCTCTGGACCCGCTCCAACAGGTCCATGTCTTTCTTATGCTGAGGGCTCCAGAGCTGGATACAGTACTCCAGGTGGGGTCTCACCAGAGCAGAGGAGAGGGGCAGAATCACCTCCCTCGACCTGCTGGCCACGCTTCTTTTGATGCAGCCCATGATACAGTTGGCCTTCTGGGCTGCGAGCGCACATTGCTGGCTCATGTCCAGCTTTTCATCCACCAGTACCCCCAAGACCTTCTCGGTGGGCTGCTCTCAATCCCTCCATCCCCCAGCCTGTATTGATACTGGGGGTTGCCCCAACCCAGGTGCAGGACCTTGCACTCGGCCTTGTTGAACCTCGGGCCTACTTCCTGAGCTTGTCCAGGTCCCTCTGGATGGCATCCCATCCCTCAGGCCAACCTGTCAACTGCACCACTCAGCTTGGTGTCATCTGCAAACTTGCTGAGGGTGCACTCGATCCCACTGTCTATGTCATTGATGAAGATATTAAACAGTACTGGTCCCAGTACAGATCCCTGAGGAACACCACTTGTCACCAATCCCCATCTAGACATTGAGCTGTTGATCACTACCCTCTGGATGCGACCATCCAAAAAGGAAATGCCTTTGTGTCCTAGGTTCATGAAAATACACAGCACCAGACTGTTGTATCTTTGAGTGTAGCCTGAACCTGGCTAGTAGTGATATAGGCAGTGGTGGTTCTTGGATTAATAGCAGCCATAGTGCAGCCACAGATCCAGTGGGTAGCTCAGAAATAAGCCTGCCTGGAACAGAGCCTGGTGGTGAGAGCACATGGGCTGCCTTCTCAAGCTTCTTCCAGGAGGACACAGTGTAAGGCTGGTGACTGAAGACGACTGGCGCTTGGGTCTCTCCCTGCAACAGCAAAAGATCAGTACAAGTCCCACAAAGCACTGCCCTTCTGAAATCTCGGGGCACTGCTTTATCCACCCTGTTCTTTGCCTTCCGTCTTCTTCTCCCACCCATTTAAAGCCCTCGAAAGCACAAATGTAGGCATTTCCCAGCTGAGGTAGGATTGTTTATAATCTAACAAAATGTAACAATGTGGCCTGAAATTTTATAGGTGTCTATCTACGTCTCCTGCAGGGCTTTCTTTTTATTCCCCTGCTATTTCTGAAATGATTTTTGGCCATTTTGGCATGTAAAGCAATTCTTGAGCTTTTCTGTTAAACAGCCCTGGGTTCCCGTGTTTTCTAGCCAGTCCTCAAAAGTCCAGCAATGATGGCCAACCTAGTTCTGTGCCTTTCCCTGCCCCTATGAAAACCTACCCAAATTCAGGAAACTGAAAAATTCAAAAATTTGAGGTCTGCACCTGTTCAGAGATTTGTCTGAGCAGCTGTTTTAGCCTTCTCAGGCTAAAATCCTGTGGGGTCACTGAAGATGCTTGAGTTTCTCACAAGTTCCTACATCTGACCGTGCTGCACAAACATGGTCCCAGGCACAGCATGCAAGTCTGGGCAGGTGTCTGCTTCTAGATCACCTGTGCAGGACTCTGGTCTCACTGCGTTTGTAAAATCAAGTTCTTTGCTCACACTGATCAACACTACGTCCAAAGCATTTGGCATCAGACCTTTAATGACCAGGCTATAGGATCCTTTTCAGACCAGAGGTGGAAGCATGGCCGCTGTAGACCCAAGAACTGAGTGTCCCCACAAAGCAACTGAGCTAAAAGAAAGCAGACTTTCTTCATGACTTAATGGCTGGTAGCTATGGTTATGAGTGGAAAGGGATCATGTGCAAGAGCAAGAAACTTGTCTCTCCTGCATCCTCTGGGAGATCGTTGCTGGAACCAAGGCATCAGGAAGAGGAATCAGAGATGTGGTTTGAAGGGTGGTATGATAAAAGTCAGATCAGAGAGTCAGAATGGGATCCACTGGGAGGAGAAGTTTTGTGAGATGGTTCCAAAGCAGGGAACAGAAACCAAGGCTGGCTGGGTGTGGAGACGGGGAGCGATGACTGAGTACGGAAAATTGGACTGGAACCTAGGACTAGAGAGCTAGCGAGCTGAGAAACAGCGGCTGCATCCGTACTTACTTGCTCTGCAGCATATCTTAGGGCCCTCATTTCCTGGTCATCTGAATTGTTGGGCCTGTTGGGACACGCTGCAGCTCCCAACCAGCACACATGTCCAGGTTTCCATCCCAGCATGGAGCTGGGGCATGACTAAGCACACATCCAAACATGGGAACTGGGAAGCACTCTTGGGTCCAATGGTGTAAACACAGACAGCAAGTCTAGATAAGGAGCTTGAGAAAGAGGAAGACAAAGACTACATGACCATGGTTTGCTAATGGATACGAGCAGTTTGGGTGTGAGGCAAGACCGGGCAGCATGAAAAGACAAGGAGATGAAGTGTTGGAGCTAGAGGATTCTTGAAGCAAAACCTTGGGAATGGGGAAGCAGGCCTGGGGGGAGCGTGGGGCTTGGAGCGGACATGGCACAGCAGCACGGAAAGACTATCGGCTGGGCATCGGGGCAGACCCCTGACAAGGCTAAGAATTTGGAGTTTTGTGACCAGCCTGGATCGTAGCAAGTCCTGGCAGAGGTCTGGGACCAGCTATGCAGGGAATCAGACATCAGGCTGGATGCAACTGGTGCTTACTTTTGACATTATCCACTGCCCATTTAATCCTGTTGTTTAATTTTTGCCCAACTTGTGACACACAATCGGACATTACGATGCACCCTGTCCAGTAAAAAGATACTTGGCATGCGTGATGACCTGCCTGGTTATGGTACTTGCAAGTAGAAAACTTTCTTGCTAAATTAATGTATGCTTTTGCATCCATCTTAATTATGACTATTTGGGTCAGGGAGCCCGTTTTATTTCTAGTTCTAACTTGAAATACTGAATATGGATTCTCTCACTTCTCTGTTACATATCAAAAACACAGGTCAAGCCTTTACAGATTTCTTTGTTTGTCTGAAGGCAGTCTCTTGCACCTTTCTCAGATTGCTTTTCTGCTGCCCACATTATTCTTTAAAACGCTTATCTTTATTATAACACTTTAAGGCTCATTCTCCTGACCACTTAAACCAAAATCCTACTAGTCCTAAGAGCTTCTTTTAACACTGATAATAGAAACTGGTAATAGACTTTCCCAGAAACATTATGTCAAAAGCCTCCTTTTTGTGGGATCACATCTTTATATACGGCAGTCATACATAGGCAGGCTTTTCAATAAAATTGCAATGTAAATAACCTGCCTCTGGAATTTATTCCACTGCATTTTTTCCCAGACGCTCTAGAGAGTCTATCTGCTTCACAAGTCTCTATAATAGAAACTGGTAATAGACTTTCCCAGAAACATTATGTCAAAAGCCTCCTTTTTGTGGGATCACATCTTTATATACGGCAGTCATACATAGGCAGGCTTTTCAATAAAATTGCAATGTAAATAACCTGCCTCTGGAATTTATTCCACTGCATTTTTTCCCAGACGCTCTAGAGAGTCTATCTGCTTCACAAGTCTCTCTGTCATGGTTTAACCCGGCAGGCAGCTAAACACCACACAGCCGTTCACTCACTCCCCCCCAGTGGGATGGGGGATAGAATTGGAAAAAAGGTAAAACTCATGGGTTGAGATAAAGACAATTTAATAGGACAGAACAGGAAGGGAAAATAATAATGATAAAAGAATATACAAAACAAGTGATGCACAATGCAATTGGTCACCACCTGCTGACCGATGCCCAGCCAGTTCCCGAGCAGCGGCTGCACACACCCCCAGCCAACTCTCCCCAGTTTTTTTGTTCAGCATGATGTCATATGGTATGGAATATCCCTTTGGTCAGTTGGGGTCAGCTGTCCTGGTTGTGTCCCCTCCCAGCTTCTTGTGCACCTCCAGCCCATTCGCTGGCAGGGCAGTATGAAAAGCGAAAAGTCCTTGGCTTAGCGTAAGCACGGCTCAGCAACAACTAAAACATCAGCGTGTTATCATTATTCTCATCCTAAACCCAAAACACAGCATTATACCAGCTACTAGGAAGAAAATTAACTTTATCCCAGCTGAAACCAGGACACCCACTCAGGCTAGATCCAGTTCGCAATTCTTACATTTGTAACTGAAAAAAAAAATTGTTTCCCAGCAAGATGCTTGCCAAGCCCCTTTTAGCAGTGGCAATAAGTAGTTTATGATCAGTTTCAACTAGCAAAGATTCCAATAAAGCTTTTTTACATCTCATGGCCTGAGACCAAGTCTTCCTTCTCTATTTGAGTGCTGTGACATTTCATTTCTATAAGTACCCATGACACATGATCCACTGTATTGCTACTTGGCTGGTCTCCAACCAGCCAGGCCGGTTTTGCTGTGGCTTGTTAGCTGCTGGTGGAACAATTTAATCCTGGGTTTTCCTTACGTGAGGGGATTGGGGTACTGGTGTGATAGGATAAAGCAGAGGGAATGCAATGGGCCTGATGTGGTGAAGAAGAAGAGGCTGAGTCTCTCTCTTGCTGTCTTGGAAGCAGAAATTACTTTCCTGGTAGCAGGCTGGTGAGATGACCTCGGTTAGGTTGGACATCCCCCCATGCCCCCAGCCAGGCTGTGCCTAGGGCTGCTGTGATCACAGCTCTGACTGGGAGGAGAAAGGAAGGAGGAAAAGGCAGGCCATGAATGGTCGGGACAATCTGGTGCTAGGACTGGGAGATAACGAGTGAGGATGAGGGAAACAGGGTGATTCAGAGCAAGGGAGATGAGGTGATGGGTTTTTAGGTCGCTGCGGGGGTGAAGAGAGGTCCATCAGGACTGGATAAAGACATCTTGGTCAAAGGCCCAGGAGACCTGCAGTTCTCCGTCACTTCAGCGCTGAAGGGTGGATGGCTCTGAGAGAGTCTAGTTTTCAGCTAGGGAAACAGGCTTGCACCTCTAGATTGCTGATTTGTTTTTTGGTTTGGGTTGGGTTTTGTTTTTTTTTTTATTTCAAAGATTGCAACCTTATCTGCAAGTTTAATCATGCTGTTAGAAGAGGTCTGAGCCAGTCCTGTCACAGACACATCTGTAGACAACTTAATTTTACATTTAAAATCATAACATCTAGATTTTGGATGTCTACTTTACTTCTATGCATCATAACAGCCATTGGCTTCTGAATTAGTTAGCTGACACAAATCCAGTTTTCCTTTCATACAGTCTTCCTTTCCAAGGAGTCCTTATACCCTTCCTTGTCTACCTGGGCAAGGCTACTAGGGATGCCATGCTAGTGGCGACCTCAACAGTGGAGCAATGTAAAATGTCTTGTGGACCTCTGGGTCCTTGGGAAAGTAGTCCTCCCACAAGCCTTTTATGCAAAAGCTGGCTACCATCATCATTATTCCTAATAAGCAAAAGGACCACTGCTTTTAGGCTGATTGTAGAGTACCTTTAGAAGTAGCGCAGTACTAGCAAGCTGGCCATCTTGACCATTGTCCATGATTAGGCACTTAAGGTACTTTGAAATACCAATTTTAAATCTTAATCTAGATTAGGAAATTATTTACAGATAATTACAAGGGTTAGTATTTGCCTCAGAATCCAGACCTGCAGGTTCTGCTCTAAACTGGGCCACAGCCATACCATGTCTTCAAGGTAGCTCTTAATGCTTTTATTTCCTCAGATAGGATATTGCACAAGTTACTTCACTAACTTTGGAACGTGCAGATTAACAGTTTTACAGAGGATCCCACTCAAGTACTGTTAAAATGCTGTTGCTATGTTCTCTTAAAACAATAAGCATCTCAGTTTAATGCAAATATTAGTAAAATTATTCTGATCATTTACAAGTACAGCTGCAGGCAAGCATATTCACACAGATGCCTGCTAAGACGCAATGCAAGCAGCCTGGGATGCCAAAGGTCTGTGTGGCAATTGCTCATTTAAAAGGGCCGTTACAAGCACTTCTTGGGGGCGGGCAGACGGGCAGAGGAATAGCAGAAAACACTGGAAGGAAGGCGGGAAGCCACAGGCAGACCTATCTTTCGGGGAAGAGTTTCAAGGGAGGGAAAGGAAAAGGTTGAAAATGAGAGGGCACCAAGGCAGTAGAAGGGGTGACCGATTTGGCAGCCCCATCAAGAATGAAGGGAAGGGGCTGCCTGCGCCCGTGAGACAACGAGGTGTTAAACCGCTCGGGCTCAAGCAGAGCCAACCAGCAGATTTAGGAGGAAGGACAAAGGTTGGGAAAAAACATGGATGTTCCTGGGAAAAGATGGCTTTGTCACAGTATCTTTCTTTACCATTTTGACTAATGAGTCTGCCCCTCCTTTAAGGTATTCTTACTTCAAGGTTTGCCAGTAAATGGGCAATGGTGCTGCTTGATGGGGCTCCTAAAGGACTACAATCCCCAGCATCTTCTGAGGGATGTGTCCTGTCAAAGTCAGCCTGGCTGGGTGCTAGTCAATGGAAAGGTACCACTATGGCCACAGTCAGGTATTAGAAATATGCTGTCATTCCTAAAGGAGCCAGGCTGGTTTTTTTCAGCTCTCACCTGTCCAATTGTTTATGGATTCCCAAGGTCAGGAGCAATAAAATATTAACATCTAATCTGTCATACCACCAATGAAAACTATAATCTGGCCCATGACCTCACGTGAGTACCAGGTTGTTAACTAAAGGAAAGAATCAAATCTTCCTATAATAAATACTCCAGACTGTGACAGGTAAAATTCAGGTCATACGTCTCCTTTGAAGTTTTAATGGCCACTCCAATTTTATGATAAAGCCACTCACCTTATGTTTGTAGTAATTTTGCAAAGCCCGAAGCGGCTCCAGTCATCTTTGGTGCACAGTTCCCAAGGACAAAGCTCTCATAAAACTGCAAGCTTCAAAGAGATTAGACCTCTTCTTTTCTCTCCTTCTCTGTCTCTTTTTTTTTTTTTTAAAAGGAACATTTCTGAACATTTCCTCTCCGGTTTTCTACATAGCTCCCTGAGGAGCCTCCCAGTTGAGCCCCCCAACTAGACGTCTTCCTCAAGCTCTGTCACTCACTAAAATAAAATAAAATGAAATAAAATAAAAGAAAATGCCTTTTCCCTTTTCTTAATAATAAGGCAATTTTCTGGGTCATTTCTGCTTTTTGTCTTTATTCTATTGTCAATGCGGAGTAATTTGAAGCAAATCAATAGAGCCTGTGTATTTGTGTATTTCTCAGGCTCTGAGAAGGACCACATGCAGCAGAACTGCTCCCCTGAATGCCATTTTTTTTTATTTATTTGTTTCCCTCCTTTTAAAGTCAGGGGGAAGCTGAGCTGAATCTGTCAAAGCTTGAACTCCAAAGCTAACGTCCATCTTGGTAAATGAAACAGTGCCGGGGAACATTCCCAGGCACTGGAAGGCAATTGTCTGTGCTGTTTAATTGTTAGCACAGTGCCTGGCACAGCGGAGCTGGGGCCAACTTTCCCAAACAATTCCCAAGCGCGGGCCAACAGCAGGCATGGGCCAGGGCCGTGCTCAACAGGCGGTTTGTGTGGAGGGCATGGAGGGGAGGAGAGGCCGGTAGCATGGATGCAGCCATTTCCATCGGCCTCAGCACCAGGGGACGGTCCCGACCACGCTTAATTTACAGACACAGCCGTGGTTGCTTGAACTTAATGCTTGTGCAACTACACCGTTGTGAGGAGAAAGCTGCTTATCCAACTTCCCAGCATAAACATATATATTTGCTTTGATTTTACGCGTTGCCTTGGCTGTAAGATTGATTTGTTTCCATTAATTGCTAAGGGTGGTTTTTTCAGATGTTTATGCTTAAGTGCCAAGGATGAGACACTTGGGGAAAAAAAAAACCACATTTGTCCATTTTGCTAATTCCCTAGTGGCATTAAGAAGTAAAAATCTGAGAGGGAGCAGATGGGAACTTTCTGCACTTACTCTGGAAAACGATTCAAATCAGGTGTCTGTCCAGGCATGGGCCAAACCACCCCGAAACACAGTTGTGCAAATAGCGTACAGTTCAGCCTTACTCCGTTTTGTCAGCAAATGTGCCAGCCCCAGGTGTTTCTCCAGGCATGGTAAGGTGCACCAACCCACGCACCTTATGGCAGTGGTGGCTGGCGGTATTAGCATGAAAACAATACTTGCTTGGAAACAAGTTGAGGCCTGGTCATATGGTCATCCTCCTTTCAGGCACCAGACCTCACCTAACACCCTGTTCCCCACTGCAGGGACAGAGTGAGCGACACTGAGACGCAGCAGCAGGAGGTGCCTCTAAGGGACCATCACAAAACAGCAATGCCAGCCACAAGCAAATGAAGGAACATCTACCAGCCACTATATGCAAGCTAAATAACGTAAATACACAAAATAATCTCACAAAGATGATAAAAGAGGACTATGTGGGTCCCCTGAGCCTAATTTTTCTGCAGATGGTCATGTCAGAAAGAGCTGGTATTCAGAACTGTCTTTTCAGGGTATGCTTCTTTAAGGTTACTGAAAAGTTCCTTTATTCAAGAAATTAGCTTAAATGTCCTAAGGCACAGTATGTACTCTGAAAATACTCACATTTCATTTGATTGCTGTTGTTAATGTTTCAGAAATGAAGTAAGTTTTCCCCTGGGGACATTTAGCCTGGCTTACCCATTTGTCTGAGCTTCTTCAAAGGAGAATGATTCCTGGTTCTAGCCTGATAACAGCACAGGAGAAAAACCAAATGCAGTGTTAGGAAAACAGCGATTTATTAATTTTTGGGGTGGAGGGGAAGCCACAGGTAAATTTAGTAATAGCATACAAATATTTGTCTAAGAAAACTGCTGCTATTTCATTATTTAGCTGGGAACATCAAGAACAAAAAAACAAGCCAAACCGATTTCAACTTCAAGCATATCTGAACACATTACTATTGCTTTTTCTTACCAGCACTTTGTGAATTTGAGTGTTCATTTAAGGGATTCGTCAGAGATGGGTTAAGGGGAAGGTTTGGACCATGTAAAGTTCTTACAGATAATCGGCTACAGAGCAAATGGTGTTAATTTTGCAAGAATTCTGCCATCTTCCGCAGTAGAAATCTCACAAATTTTGCTCTTGGGATATCACTGTATTTGAACAAAACTGGAAAATAAACCTCTTCTTAAGGATCAAATCTGGACCTGGCCCCAGGAGAGACTGCAGATTAAAAGACTGGAATCCAGAAATGTGTTGTGAAAACTCCCCGAGAGCAATACACTCAGACTTCAGGTCTTCTTTTGTGTCACACTTAAATACAGCAGTTTTTCAAATTAAATCCTATTTCACTATATCATTTCAATCAGCCATGGAGGTTCCCGGTCCAGCCTGAAGTATACAGGGTGACCAGAGTCACCTACAAGATGGTGGCGGTGCTCACCTGGTGCCAGCTCTGCACCATCACTACCAAGGGAGAAGGCCGCTCCTGCAGATCCAGACCTCAAGTACGGCTCTGGTGCCAACGCAGCCGCAGAAACAGACTTCTCAAGCCTTCCCCAGTGAGGTGAGTTACTGAAGCTGCACATTGCAGCTTCTCACTGTAGCAAAACATCAGGTCTGATCCCCCTACAAGGGATTTAGCACCTAAGGTGGGGTGTCATGTAAGCACGTAATGCAGAAAACCTTCGTTCTGCTAATGTTTAACCCTACAGGTTAAACTCTGCACGCCGATAAATTTATGATTTAAAATTCCTTATGGTCTTAGAGCTGTGCTTGTGCAGATATGCAGCAGAGCCTCAGGCTTCACGCTGTTAAGGACTCAGGTCATGCTCATCCCCTGGTCCGGATCCAGAAACAAGGTATTGCCCTGCCTAAATCCTCTGTGGGGTCTTAATGTCAAAGGCACTCTTCCGGTTCACTTTCTGCACGCGTACAGGATGAGACTTCTCACAAGCTGCCGCTGCTTTTCTTTGCAGAGCCACTGTCTTGAAGGAATTCGGTGATGGTACCCCTCTTTGATAGACTAACCTATGGAGCAGGACAATCCTCCAGAGGCCGGGAGATGGGGTACCCGCTCCTCCTGGGCCTGAGAAAGCTGAAAGCCAACGTCCTCGACTTCCCAGGAGTCCCACCAGGCCGCGGGCTATTCAGAGGCACAGAGAGGGCTCAGCGTGTTCGCTTTCATCCTCCTCGAGGCCGGGCCAGTGAGCAGTGGAGAGTGCCGGATTCGTGGGACTGGAAAAAGAGAGCCACGAGTCCGCAACCTCGCAGCACGGGTACTGACCTGGGAGACTGGGACTCTGGTCCCTCTGAGGGTGCCTACGTCCTTTTTTTGGTTTAGTGATCCACCCCAATGGGTTGGAAATAATGACAAACCACAATAACAATAGCCAGCTAAACAAAACAAGTATAAACAGAAACAACAACTGAGGCTGGGAAGAGAAACGGCCTTTGGGGATATTATTTAGAGGAGACTTCAGACTTTGATTTCCCAGAGAGAAGATGGCAAATCAGCCAATGTGACTCCTCGGTTCTTGAGAAAGAGGCAAACCACATTTTCCTAAAGTTTCCTGTAGCCGAAGCCGTTGAACTGACTCTACTACAGTACAAAAAGAGTAAGGCAGGAAAATGGGGAGGTCAGCACAAAAAGCAAGGCTGGAAACCCCATGACTCCACGCTGAACGGCTGAACGTTTCTGAGTCGCTGCCTCAGAAGAACGAGAATCCCCCTCGGCATCACATGCCTTTGCTCGGTCCCACAGGAAGGAGAAGGCTCTAATCAGCTTCCCGAGCCCCGCGCGGAAAAAAAATCACACTGGGTGCAAAAGTCGTTGCGCACGTAGTAATCGTGTGCCCTATGTATTGACACAAGCACTGTACATAAAGGAAAAAAAGGAAGCTTGCCCCGGTGATACAAGACAACACAGGGAGGCTGGCAGAAAGCAAACAGGCTGCGCTGTTGTTCTTTATGCCACGAATTAAAACCTGAGTTAGGTGAGGTGCGTGCCCCGGCCGGGAGCAGAGGCCGGTGGGTCAGGGGCAGCGCTGGCCTGAGCCCGGCACCGGCAGCCGGCGGGCGAGGTGGGAAGGAGCCACAGCGGTAGCTGGAGCTGTGGGAGCAATGGGAAATCCGAATTAAGCCTAAGACTGATGGACAGCACAAATGGGGCCGGGCAGAGACCGGGAAGGAAAAGCGGAGCTAAGGGAGGAGGAAGACTGCTTTGACAAGCTACACCTGAGACTGCATTTCAGGATGCTGTATGCTGCCACCTGCACAGGTTCTCCTGCAGAAATAACTCACGATTTTAGCTTGCCTAGCTGAAGATTTACTCTCTTTTTCAGTGTGAATTTGCTTTGTTTCTGCAATGTAACTGCCCTTCCCTCTCCCCACAGCCCTCTCTCTCTCTCTCTCTCTCAAATTTAGAAGATTTCAAAATAAATAACCTACTCCTTGGAAACAGAAATTCATTGTTGCGTTCTGCACACATAGCGGGGAAAACAGACCTTTAAATTTCCCCAATTGTTTGGAGATTTGGTGTGGAAACACAGGAACACCCATTTTCTCCTCTCCCATCCGCTCCTCAGCTAACCTGTGGAGCTCGCTGCCGTGACACGTCGTCAAAAGCGAGCAATTGCCAGGATTCAGAATTGAACTGAATACGCAAATGAACACGCGCGCACACACACGCGTGCCAATATATATTTGCATACATATTTATATATAAACAGTAACTATTTTTAAAAAGCACAATAACAACATCAAAGAAACCTCTGGAACAACAGCACCCTTCGTTTGCCGTAGACGGGCCTTTGTTCGCCACAGACAGACCGGACTCTGCCTGGTCTGCCATAGGCTTCTCCTGTGGCCTGTGTCAGCTCGAACCCCGAGCAACATTGGTGGGGGTGCTAGAAACACAGTAGATGGCAACCACCACCCAATGGTTAGTGGAGGAGGAGAAGAGGAATAAGTAAACACAAGCAAAGTATGCAAGTCGCTTTATTGAAAGCATACCCATCGGGCCGCTTCTGCTACCTACAGCAGCCACTAAATTCCCTCTGTCCTAATACACTGGAAGTGCCAGGATGCATTATTCAGCACATGAGTAATTCACCACATTCTTTCGGATAATAATCAGTTGTTGAGCTGGACTCTCTTTCAAGAAGGTCAACAGCAACACCACTGTTGTGGTTGTAGAGCATGGTTGTAGAGCATGGCAGAGCCTCGTGGCACCGTACCAACCAGATTAAAACAAGGATCCGTGCAAGGATCCCGCGTAATGAAGGCCACAAGGTTCCCATGTGGGCATAGAGGCACTTCTGTGGAGGATCAGGCCCTAAACTCACATTGAAAACCACAGGAAGGAACTCGGCACCCAGTCAAGAAGAGGACTGGGTGTTCACGTGGCCACCAGAAAAGCCAGTTGGCCAACTGGAGTTTCCCTCTTGGTGTGGAATGATAATTCAGGTGCTGAAGGATAATTGGAGAGTTGAATTTGAGGGTGGCCTCAGTACCTTGGGGGACTCTGCGCCAACTGCTTCAAATGAACCGTGCGGGGGCTACGGTGATGCTACTTTTTCTTGCAGGTTTTGAGATCAACCGCGCTGTTGAACCACTGTATTAATACCGTGCGTTGTGGATGCAGTGCTTGCCAGCGAAGGAAGCTCCTCTACCTTTGGTTTTGTAATGTATGCTGTGCACGGGTCTGCTGTGCCTGTCTCTGTATTAGGTTAAACGCTGCTGAAGTAGATGGGCCTAATTATGGCCTTTCATTCAAGTTTAATATGAAGCCATTAAGCTGGTTTATGCAACCAGGTAGCTGAGCAATAGAAACATCTACAACAAGTATGAGGCAATGTTGGAGGCTGAAACCGTGCAATCGGCGGGCTTTCGTTGTGAAAAGGCATGGGAAATGCAGAAGCTAGCGCTGCCTTCATCTACGGACTCGAGACAAAACAGGATGAGAGAAGATTCGCTGCGAAAGACCAGAAAGAGCTACCAAACCCATCACTGGTCCGACCCCAGATCAGCCGTGAGTTACACGGGCTGAGCGCAACAGGGAGTCTTGCGGCTCCGAACGCCCCGCGACGCGCTTTTATACACTTCGCCCTCCCCTCAGCAAAACAAGCTCTGGTAGCTCTCTTTCGCAGCGACGGCACACGAACGATTGCCCAATTCGTTGCCAGCTTCCCCTCCGAGCAGAAACGCTCTGAAGAAACTCGGCTTTTTTTCTAATGGCTGGATCAGAAAAGGGTAACGCCGCAGCTACGCTTCTGGGAGTTCTCTCTCCGTATTCTCTGAAACATCGCTCTGATGTTTGCGGTTGTGCAGTTAGGTGAGACGCAGGCAGATTTTCTTGGTAATTAACCAGGTCTTCGTTGACTTTGTTAATGCTATACTAGGTATTTTTTAAAAGGAGGGATTAGCTGATGTGTGGAAGAGGCTAATTAAGAGAGAAAAATCAATTAAAGAAAAATCAAAGTTAGGTTGTAAGGAAAGAACAGAGAAATTCGAGAAAGGATTTAGGAGCCAGAGTTTACAAGACAACAGCTGAATTTTTAATAAATTGATAGTTGATTTAATTGGATGATTATAATTTGGTAGTAAATGATATTTAAACTGACTCTTTTATTGGTTTTAAGACCAATTTCTTTTAAAAAGCTTAGTGTGCCCATTTTCTTCAAGCGCAGAGGAATGGACGAGAAGACAGACGTAACCCCAGATCTGAACGTACACATCCACTCGAATTTTTCAACTGAACCGTACTTCCATCTCCCAAAGGGAAAGTACTGAAAAGGAGACATTGCTTGTGGGGGCCACTGCATAGCGCTGCTATGGGACCTTCCTGTCTTTCTAGGGCATGAAAGGACCTTTTGGGGCAGAAACTTCTTTTGGTCAACGCTGTAGATGAGTGAGAACAGGTTTTACCCATTTTGAAAGTGGGAGAGAATTTGTATACTTCTTCTAAGCACCCAACAGGTACCTTTAATTTAGTGTCACGCTACTGTGGATAGACAATTGCAACCATTTTCAGGCTACTCTAACACTTCCTTTAAAGTTCTGATGGCAGAAAAGCACCATAAAGTACTATTTATCCCTTCACATTTATTATTTTCATCAAGGCAGGATGCAGAAGTGCCAAGTACTTTCCAAAGAGACAATCCCTGCTATGAAGAACAGACATTCTTAGCTTAATATTGCCACGATTTCCAGCTCCCAGTGCAAAAACACAGAACATTCATTGTCAGGAGCTACAGAGAGCACACGCACGCACACACACACATTAGGCACTTTGTTTTATTTTGCAAAAAAAAAAAAAAAGTCTTTATATATAAACCATTTCATTCTCTCTCAAAACATTCTACAACTATACAGCTGTTTGCTCCGTCATTTGCATAGGAAATACCACAATACAAAAATAAGGTAGGGGGGAGGCAAAAGAAGCAAAACAGCAACCAATTTATGCATGTGTTTCCACGTATAAACATTTGAAGCCTTACAAAATTATTTACATCGTTTGTCAACTATTTACATTAAGAGCAACATTTCTAACTATAACAAACAAAACTATAATTTATCAAGTATATGTAAAGTTGTCTTAAAAAAAAAAAGAGTCTATCATATACCACAAATAAATAAAGACAAACAACAGTTTTAACAAAGCTAGGTTTTCCTGCAAGACCCTTTTTTGGTATTTTGATTGTCTATTCTAGCCTTTGGTTGACAGCTTAATATTACGGCTTGTGAAGTCCAGACACTTATTAGGTTTGTTTGGTTTTCTCCTGTTGTCTGGCCAAATCCTACATGGTCTAACCTCATCTTTGGCCCTTCATTTACCATTTCAAGGCTGAACACTATGGATCAAAGTCACTGTTAGCATAAAAGGGCACCACTTCATTGACTTCAGTGGAGTTTCAGCTACTTTTGTCAGCAGTAAATTTTCCCCTGCGTGTGTCAATCTGAACAGTGGATTAACTAAACTGCACTGTAATTTTAAACAAAATTACTGTATCCTTTACCTTCGAGGAAATTACATGCAATATCCACATGAAACTAGATCATACTGGTGCTGAACCAGCTTAACATGTCTGTATATGAAAATTGCATCCTAAATCCTTCTTTTTAAAGTGATACTAAGTTTAGCTTATAGTAAGAGGTTTAACATTCTGTGTTCACTGTAACTATCCCCGTTATTTAAGCTTCCAACATTGACTTTACAGTTCATTCTAAATGTTTTGCCCTTTTAAGCAATTTGAAAACAAAATCCCGCTTTGAATATTCAGTGCACACCGTTTGAGTTAACAGGTACAAAACATCTGAATCCTTAGCCCATTTCTCTTAAGAAAAATGAAGCTAAGTTGGTACTGTTTTGAGAGGTATTTAAACAACTTTTTTTGTAAATGTGCCATGTTATCAAATGTAAAACAACTGCTTTTTTCAGATGATTCTTAGAAAACTTTTGTATTAAACCTAAAAAGCTGATTTGCATATTTACAAAATCTTTGTCATAGCAAACATGCAACATACAGAACAAAATGGTTTGTTCTATGGCTGTTTATGAATTTTTCTATGTACTTTATCTCCACAGAATGACTTAACATTTAAAAAAACCCCACAAGTACTAAATATGTCTGGTAAAAACCTGACCTATTACAATTCATGGCTTTTCCACTGCGTTCATTCATCTGCAGCCTCTCACTAATTCTTTTACTAAACATTGTCACAATAATGACAGTGCTTTGGTCAAAACACCGCAAGAGAAAAAAAAAATGTATAAAGCTGCAATGTGTCAAGACATAATACTTGTAAAGAGATGAAACCTGCTGACTAAAGCCATATACATCATGAGAGCAAACAAACAACCGAACGCTCTGGTTTGTAATACAGTGTTTTCCCTTTTTTCAGCATAAATATACAAAATATACATTTCCAGTTTCTTTTGAGATTCCTTTTAAATGGATAACCCATACTCAAAAATTAAACTAATTTTAGTTGTATGTCGAGAGTCAATAGGAAATTGCATAGATACAAAACAGCCTCAACGACAAGTCCAGCTTTTAGTTCTGATGCCTCTTCATGTGGAGAGCCAGGTGATCGGAGCGGGAGAAGCTGCGATTGCAGACAGCGCACTGGAAGGGCTTTGCCCCCGTGTGCTTCCTGTAGTGGCGCGTTAATTCATCCGAGCGAGCGAATCTCCAGTCGCAGCCTTCCCACGTGCACTTGTACGGTTTCTCACCTGAAACAGAACACAGAGAAAGGAGACTGTCAGCTGTCACTCTTCGGGAGAAAACTGATGTGGTATCACATTGAATGGCACTGCTGTTCAATTTAAAGAAGAAAGAAACGACAAAACAGGAGCTGACGTTTCCCAATTATTCACAGCTCTATTCAGCATGCCCCAGACTAACAGCCTCTTTGTTTTTTCAGCAAATTTTGCTCTTGAATCTGTGATTTGATACCTCAGTAAAACGTAAGAAACTTTCAAACATACGGATTGGAGACAGCTACAGTACAGGAATGCACAGAGATAAAAAAACCTGCATGAGACGGAAATATGCTCCCTTACACTCATCTCAATATGAGAGGGAGTAGTAAAAAAAAGCAGTCTCCGTGACAATCCAGCCTAGTTTCTAACTTATGCTTGCACCTTTTAAAAACGGGTAAATTAAGTTATAGAGGTCTGAAATGGGAAGGAAGATTTCTATAAAGATTCTTTGTAGTGTGCAGATCTGTTCAAGAGCTTCTGATGTGTGAAGAAAGGGGCACAGTGTGTGGCAAACACAAGGGGGATAGTATTTTCTAAAATGTCAGGGGCAATAAAAACTTGCGGTATCCTGGTTTGGGCTAGCTATATATAGGAGAAAGCACCTAAAAGATCAAAGCACCCGTTTTCAGAATGGAATGCCTACAATGAGGTGCTTAAATAGCCATATTTTAGAGATGGCAAGTGCTTGCTGTCTCCATCAGTCTATACTGACGGAGGAGGAGCACGGCGTCTCTGAAACTTGCTGTATTACAGCAGCTCTGAATACAACTTTGAAGTATCCAGCTAGTCTTGAATATACCAGCCCAAGCACCCAAAATGTTTGCATTCATCCATTTCAGAACTACAAATGGGGTATTTTAAGCATGCCTGTAATTTATAGATTTGTTTGTTGAAATGGGGAGAAACATGAAGCCACAAAGCCAAGATGACTTCTGTGTGAAACCAGAACTTTATGCATGTACACACACCTGCTCAGGAGCTGGTATGGACACGATCTCACCATACAAGCAAGCTTCGTATTAATAAAGAGGCTAAGATTACCTATTTATAGGCTATTGGTTGACATTGGTTGACAAAAACACCTTTCAGCTGGGAGAGTTGATCGCTATCTATATCCTTTATATTAACATGACCCATTTGGCAAAAAGAGGAAGAAAACCGAGTTTATCAAAGCACTCGGCAGTAGCTTCATCTGGAGCAGAATCAGACCAACGCTGAGCTTTCCAAAAAGTCCTTTCCAACACATCTTACAGATCTTCTCCCTCTCCATCGGCCTCGGACCTTTACCCTCACAGTCTCAATCCTACAGCGCTGTGGAGTGACTCCTACTTTTCCCTGGTTTACCGTCACACAAGCACGCAGAAGGACAGAAGCCAGTATCCTGCAATCAGACTGTTCTGTACCAGTTATGCAGAGAACACCATTTGAGAAACTCAAAAACATTACTTCAGAGATGCTGATTTATCATGCAGATGAAATTATGAAACTGGTTTTGTCTGGGAGTTTCTACTGCTTCTTCTGATCTAGTAACTTTCCATCTACTACTAAGAGCAGAATCAGCCCTTTGCTCACAATCGGGACATGACTTCATGTTGGCAGCACAGTCACAACCAGAACCAGACCTCTACAAGGAAAACTAACAACCCGGCCAAACAACCACCTCTTTGCATAAATGGTGACTGGGATTTATTGAAATCACAGTGGAAACATATCATCCCTTAAGAAAAACAAACTTAGAGCCTGGCATCACCTCTCACAGAGTTCAAAATTATTTGGTGGATGGCAAATCAGAACACAAATTATTACAAATTTCTATCATAGTTGAATTTACTCTGCCTGATGCTGGTGGAAGACTGGAATGATCTACTATATAGGACTTTTTTTTGCTTCATGCAACATATACTATAGGTTAAAACACAGATTTCATTCAAACCAGTGAGTTTGAATAAAGATAAAGCCAGTTGAGATAACACATTTGGTCTTCACAGCAGAATGACGGAAAGGTCTCTATTCGGTGAGGGATCTTTTGCAGTATATACATCATCTTTAATGTATTTAAACTGGGTTATTAATGCAGTCTGCAAAAGCCTGCATTGTGGATCCACAGGCATAGCACCAGAGGGATCTTCCGTGAACACTTTGTGTTAAAACATACATGCACACATGGAGGTTGCACAAAAGCATTACTCCTGCATTCGAAGCACCTTATCGTAAAGCCAGTGTATTTCTTTCGTTTTCTCCTTTCTTTCCCCTCTTCCCCCATATTAGCTTCAAACTCTTCTTTAAAAACCTTCACTTAAAACTGCCATATTATACTTGATGCTAAACTCCCAGTCTTGCGATCATCCCACTCTAACTGCCCAGAGAGAGCATATATATATGGTCAGGCCTCTATACACTCCAAACACTTGCTTATCCATTTTGCAGAACTACTCGGGCAATGAGAGAAATGGTAAAGAGGTCGGGAAGATAGCACTTGTTGAACAAAAGCCAGACCGAACCAGACCGGAATGGGGACCAGGAGATTAAAATCACAGTTTCCAAATTTGGCGTCGAGGAGGTATGTGAAACTTCGCCATGTGTCACGCTACACTGTACTGGAAAAGCAGTCACAAAGTTGTCCAGTGTAGGTGGTACCTGACCCCATCTGAGTCCAAACAAAACTGCTGCCCCCCACTAAAAGTTTTTCTAACCTGCGAGCAGCATCAGCAGGTGATACGAAGGCTCCTGGCATACGAACCGCCAGCAGTTGGGGCCAGGGTAAACCCTGTGCCTTCCTGGGCGCCACAGCTTCCAAGTCAATGCTGAATCCAATGGCCAGACCCCCACCAAAGTCCAGGGGACCCAGCTTCCCAGAGACACTATCTAGAAACTTACCCCACTGTCATGGCCACAGCCACGAATCCTCCCAGGCAACGGCATTGCTTAGGGGAAAAGCTAGGCAGTGCCCTGCAGAACAGCAGCGCTCCTCCTTGCCGGCCGACTTCTGCAGACCTGAGCTAAACCGAGCAGCGCTCAGGGGATGCGCAGAGGGGAACGAGCTGGTGTCTTACACAGATTGTTTTAACAGTGTTACTTTTATGTACTGGAAATTAAAGCCAGAACACTGCTTTTAACCCCTGCTTTGGCCAACAGTGAGAACTGGAAAATGTATTTTTAGCGCCAATGTAGAGGCCCGGATTATTTTGAATAAATCCTAGGGGTAAAATACTGAATATCTATGTTTGTAATGCTAGTTTCCGTTGGAAAGTTCTATTTAAGAACTGAATCAATTTCAAATGTTTTCCTTTTGGGCAAGGAGGAAGGGGGGCAAGAAAAAGAAGGTGGAGATTATTTTCACTCCTTTAAAGAAAGCAGAAGAACAACTAGCTGGTAGTATTTTCTCTCTCTCAACCTATACACATGGTTTTTGTCATTTAGCAGGAATAAGAATTTGATTTAAGTTCCTGCGGCAAGGGAAAAAGAGCCTCACATTACATATTTTCTGAAGTGATCCTACTTCTTTGCTATGCTGACTTTAAAGCACTGAGAAATCCGGGGTTGAAGATTTATTTTAAAAAAAAGCAGGTATACACAACAAGGGACACGGAACCCTTTATCCACTGTTTTCATTGGCTACATAGTAATGTAAGATTTGTTTACTTTAATGATTGTGCGAAATACAGTAGCTGTAAAGTTTCAGAAATATTTGGTTTTCCTCCAGCAATTTGGGGCTTCTATAGGGTGTTAAACCAAGAATGCCACTGGTCATCAAATACGAAGGCAGTACGGCTCAGTTACTGGAACACGATCGTGGTATCAAACAGATATTTCACTGTAAAAGCAAGAAAACAGCTAACTCCTCCACTTCAGGGGAGCTTCCACGGGATTTGTTAGAATGTCAACACTGTTCAACTAAAACACCATGGAGGAAGCTGGTACCGATCTCCAGCCAAATAGCACACTCCAACCCTTTCTTCCCAAGCCAGAAATATTATACACAGCACTTCTGGGAAACAGAACTGCTTTCCTTTAAATTATACTTCAACAGGATAGGGATTTCATAAGTTTAATTGGATTTCTGCATAACCTCCTTCTAGTATCACTGATTTAAAATATTTTGCTAGGCTTATACATCACAAAATATATTTTTAAGTTCTTGAGCTGTTAATATGTATCCATTCTCCAGTTTAAAAAAAATACGTTTGTGGAGCATGAGAAACAGACTTGTACTTGAGCACAGAAATGTTAAGCCCTAATGTTTAGTTTGGAAGCTCTTTTACAGAAAGCACCTAGCAAGAGATAAGGGAGTTTAACCTGAAAGGAGACTATTTTGCTTCCAATGTGTCTGTCTGTTAAAAAAAAAAATTATTTATAATGCTGTGAGATTGCAAGGATGTCAAAAAGATGTCTGGATACCCACATATAACATGCTAACCTAACCAGCCACTTCAACAAATAAACTACCCCAAGGCAGATCCCATGGTTCGGGAACTTGCCGATACCACAAGAGAATGCTCTGGACCACTGAGGCACACCGCGTTGGCTCTTCTCCCTTTAATTTATCTTCTTGGGATTTAGTTGTTTCAAAATACACTGATTGCTTTCCTAACATTAATTCTAGCCACTGGCAGTGACCGTCGTGTCCATGCTCATTTGGGTAAGGTACAGTGCCACCAGTGGGGGGGTGACGCGCATTTTGAAGACACCCTCTATCTTCAACACGTAGCCTCTGTTCAAGAAAATGTTTCTGTTTAGAATTCTGTTTGGAAAAAATGAGTCACTGAAAACCTTCATCAGTGATGAATTTCCTCACTAACAAGAAAATAAGCTTCCTTACTTCACCAAAGAGTTGTGTGACTTTACTTCTGCAATTCACTGCTAGGATGGCTTTCTTTAAATATAAAGCTGCGAACAGCAAGAGCCGGATTTTCAAACCTAAAGTTAGGTAACTCTATTGGTATGCAGAAATCCAAATACAGGTATTACACCAGCCAACGCCTGCAACTTCTCTTATTTCCTATCAGACATTTCTGTCAGAGCGGTGAGTTTGCAGCTTCCTTGAGGAAGAAAAAGCAGCATGCTTTTCAAAGACAACAAAAAGACAACACCTGATTACAGCTCATAAGGGTATAAAAGTATAAAGGCACCCCTCTGCCATTCTTTCCATCATTTTAATATTACTTGTATTTATTATGGAGTTATTTCCAGTGGCAAGTGTTCTGCCTTAAAAACACTGGTGGTAGGCAAAACAGAAGTTTCTGCACCATAATTGCAGCAGTTATGTACATAACCTATATTATGTCCAGTTTTAAAACAGGTTATTACAAAGATTTATGCTGTCTCAAAGGTTTCTGGTGTGTTTGTTTTCAAATTTTTCACATCTTAATATCAGTTGTCTTAGCTCCCTGACGTGCTATAGCCTCAAATTTTTAGAAAAAATACGAACAAATGAAATGTTTTTCCTCTGTTTCAGTTTGCCTGAAATAGCTTTCCTCTAGTTCATAGCATCATGGTTTTAAACTCTGGTCTCTTCCAGGCTGACTGGAACCGAAAGCAGTTGCTTGGGTGTATGTCTGCACTCATTCAAAAGAAGTTTTTAGCTCCCAAAGTTTACCTAAAATTAGACCTTCCTTCTGCCATTGACTAAGTGCTGTAGCCATTGTTAAAAGCAGCTTGTTGGTTGGGTTTTTGCCCTTAAGACAGGTGGTTTTTTTCGAGAAGGAGCAGAAAGCTGAAATTTCAAAATAAAAAAATTCCTCAGGTGTTTAGAAGCTCTTTAGTGCATTGAAATTCTCGGTTGTCCGATGGAGAGGGATCAGAGGGCTGACGGCACACAAGGTACGTCCAGCTTATTTTGAGTGTGCCAAAATAAATGTAGTCCTTGAAACATCCAGCCCACCAGTGGTATGAATGCATAACATATGCTGCACATTTTTAAATCTGATGAAGCCTCTGCCTAGTATAGTAATGGCTAGAGGGTGACCATTAAGTACTACTTCACAACGGAACAGCATTTTAAGGAATCCTGTAACAGAGGGCTGTTGCACTTCTTAAGTCTGGTCGCTGATAAATCAAGCAGTATTTGATCTCTTTCTTACAAAAGCACGAACAGGAAAAAAAGAAAACTGACTGGTAAGCACAGAGGACAGTCAAAAGAGCTGTGCATCATTCACCTTCTGACTACAGAGGCGCAGAAGGCATTATCTTCTCAGAGCTCCCACCAGTGCTTGAAGCACTCTTATTTTGCTAAGTGTTGTCTTACGCAGTTCAAGGATTACTGGAGAATCTTGACTGGCCTGTGCAATGGTTTATTTTCTTTCTGGCATAACATTCTGTCTTAACAGAGGTGGTCTCTCTTCAAGGAGATATGCAAACAAAGAGGAAAGGAATTTTTTTTTAAGTAGGTTTATAAGAAATCCATGCCATCTGGGGTTCATGGCTGCATCTACAAGTCCTGCGCTGAAGAACACATTTCCTCATCTATGCTTGTGGTGCAAGAACAGCTCTTTAGCTCTCACACCAGTAACACTGGCTCTTGTATAGTCAGATAAGAGGTGCTCTTAAAATGGAATTTATTAAACATGTACTGTAGACGTCCAGATTTCCATCTACTGTATGCACACACACATTAAAAAAAAAAAAATTGAAAGCAATACATTAAAGCTATTTTAACTCAAAGCAAAGCACTGCACACTTGCCAAAATCAAAGGGTTTAATATGTCCTTAATCAGAGTTGTTAGAGATCACTGAATATAAATAATGCAGCCTGACAGGACAGGAATGCTGCTACCAAGATACTCAGACTAAACTAGGACATTACTTAAATGTTTCTAATCTTTCACCAATGGGAGGTGCAGGTCATCTAACAAACAACAAACAACACACTACCCTGGAACCAGGAGTCAATCGTCCCAGTCAAGCTCAGAAATTAATTACAATAAGGAATGTCTAATCAAATAATGGAAAGTTTTAATCACCAGCAATTGCTGTGAATCTTGGGACTATATTAGCTTATGAAGGGCGGTCTCAAAATAAACTATATTTAAAGCCGGTCTCTTAGGTCAACAGTTTCCTTATCAGGAATCAAATAGCCTGGAACTGAAGTTTAATCCTCTCAGGGAGCAATTGACAAAAACAACAGTTTTTTTAAGCTTTCATGCTTAGAGGGACTTTCTAGGCTTTTAATCAAAAAGAAAATATTAGGCTTTTCTTTTCAGTATCTAAAATCTAACAGGAGTACCCCTCACCTGACACCTTGGACTTTAATTCCTGCTTCATAAAAACTGCACGCTGGACGCTGATGTAAATGACCAATAATGTTTAATTAAAATTTGGGTTTATGTTGCTAAGATTTCACCCATTTTGAGCAACACATTCAAACATGTCTCATTTAGGTTATGACTACAGATAAAGAACCGGATCAATTAATCCCAAAGTCTGCGATCATTCACAAAGTGTTTGAAAAAAAATGCATTATTTTCCCTTAAACTGTGGTTTGCACAGGAAAATAATGTACTTCCATTTCTCACACAGGCAACTAATGGACTTAGCAGAATTCATAAATAAAAGATAGAAACATATTCTCCAGCAGTGTCTAGCAACACTGCACTTTAATGCACTTTGTCAACAGTTTTATTTAACGCTCCTCCATTTTTCCTTATTGTCTCTATCAATGATGGCATTTACTGACACCTGCTTAAAGTATAATCTGTGCAACTGACTCATCTAACAGGTTAAAGAAGCAGAATTTGCACAGAAATATTACTTAATAGCTATTTTCATGATGCAAAGATTTTTTCCAGGATTAAGTTTGCTACGTACACAGCACGCTGCAACCACGAGCAAAGCAGAGTCTTTTGGGGTCTCTGTTCCCCACTTGTACACCATGAGTGAAATCCCTCACCCGAGTCTCAGCGTGATTTGAGTCAATACACATTTTCGCAAGTGCAGGAGTCCGACTACCACTCGTCTTCCCTTCTGAACAACGGGCATCCTGAATTCCCAGGCAATTCTATATGGTATCACCTTTAACAAGCATCCATATACAGCTACGGTAAACTCGGAGCGCCAAGTCCTCTGGACTGCTGAAGTCTATTGCACACAACTGGTTCTAATTCTCATGTACCATCAGAGCCTAATTCTGGACCTATTGAGTTAGAGATCTAAATTAAAATAAAACATTTAACACCTTGAGGAACCACACAAGTCAGCAGCTGTCCCGTGCCTATATAAACATTTGAAATAACTAGGGACGGTGGAAGTATTTTGAGTGCATCTCATTTAGAGAAATGCCATTTCTCTTGAGTTATCTCGGCTTCCACTTCCCATCACCAAATACAAACTAGATCTATAGATAGAGATGAAATAGTTCTGCAGTTAATGCTAGAAACTATTAATGGCAAGCCCACCATGTGACCAGAGAACATGCCTGTACAAAGACTCTGTATACGGAAAACCAACATGCAGCTGGAAAATGTCCTCAATGTGCGTGCCTTGATGTGTTCAAAACAATGACAGATTTTCCTCTTAAAACCATACACAATTCTGAAGTGTGCAGCTGTTCACAGAAATAATTAAAAAAACCCCACCCTGGAGCCAGCAGCTCTTCTGCAGCGTTACAGGTAGGGTACAGGTAGGGTATTCCAGGTGCCTGCATATCAAAGGCTCAACTTCCAAAGCCCAAATTTTTAACATATAAAGAAATCTAACAGGATAAGTTATAGGACCGCTGTTTCTAAAGGATCACTCAAGATACATATACACTCAGATGCCAGAAAAGGAACCGAAGGTTTATCTACAACACAAAAGTAATTGCTTTTCACTGACATATGGCACGTTTTTGAAGTTGGACACACAGCTGTTTTGCCAGAGCCTTAAGGTGGTTTTACTGCTGGATAGCCCGCAATAAATGCATAACCCCCTTCCCCATTATATACCGTAGTTGCACAATGCCAGTTATGAAACAAAACTTGGTCCGCAACTAACAGGTAAAATTATTTTAAAAGACAATCCCTGCTTCAAAAGGTCAAAAAATCCAATCTGTTTTTAGAGATGTTCCAACAGGTACTTTAGCATACAGAATATAATTTTACCTGTTTCAGGAATAACTAATATCAAGTTAAGATACCATACTGAAGTGTATTAAGGCATTAAAATGTACCAGGCATCTGCTCCAGAACTGCATGGAGTTGGATACAAAATGTCCTGTATCTTTGCAGCATTCAAACTTTTGTTCATATTCAATTTTGGGGTTACCAGTTTACCAACAACTAAAATTTACTTCATAATTTACAAACACTGAAGCATTACCTAGAGAAAGAAAAACGGGTGCCTGCTTCAGCGACTGGTACAAATACATTAACCTTGCTTATCTCTTTACGTGAATATTGGATTCCTAATCAACAGCAAAAGTCCAGTGTAATTACATTAAATCAGAGTAACTGTACCAGCTTATACCACCTGACTTGGTGTAAGGTAAACACCTAAGAAATGTAAGAGATTTTCCTCTTGCCCATTGCCTATAGTTTTCTTTAAATCTAACTTACAAAGTCTGACAGTGTGTTCCTATCTGAATTGGAAAAAAGACTACAGCCTACATGCCACCTATCAAAAAACAACATTTCCCTTTTAGGTTTGTTCTCAAAAAACGTCTACTAAACCCAGTGCAAACCTTTCAGAAGAGAAAGGCTGCTAAATAAATACCGTGAAAACGCTGAGATTTTCCAATACAAAAGGAAAACCATAAGGTCTGTCTTGACTTTTAATGGCAGACAAACTTTGCTGCAGGCTCTTTTATTTTAAGATGACAGATTGCTGAGAAGGGCGGGGACTGGTTGGGATGAGAGAGAGACTGCAGCCAATTTTAAAAGGTATTGTTAAGAAACTAAGAATAAGGAGAAAACAACTTCAGTGGTCCATGATTACTAAAGAACGGGTTTAGCCAGATAAACAGGTCTGCTATCCCTGAAGGGATTTGAAAGAATATCACACACAACTTTATTAAAATGGATTACGTGACACTTGCTTCAGACTTTGAAGGTAAAAGCTTCACAAGAGTCCTTTTTATAAAAAAAAAAATTAAAAAAAAAAAAATCAAAGCTCAATAGCGCTGTATGAATTCATAGTTCTGGGGGATGGGGTGCACAGAGGCACACACCCAAATTTAGCCCTCGGCATCAAGCCCTTCTCTTTGGAGATCAATAGTGAGATTCCCCCGCGCTCCTGGAGGAGCTGTGCAACTTCACAGGTTTCCCTGAGTTTGCGCCCATTTACTTTAACGTTCAGTAAATCAATTTACGATGCTAGGCAATACACATTTCAACCGTATGTTAAGGCAGAGATCAGAATCAGTGCTGGAAATCTTCAAGTATTAAGTGAATATTCAACAGAGTTAAACTAATCCAAACTCTGAAATAATGCAGGTAACAGGATACGGACTCACATTCTTGCATGTAATGCACGCTTCAGACAGTTTATCCCTTCATTCACCTCCCCAGAAGACCCTTTGTATTACGGACCTGCTTAAGTTCACTAGATTTTTATCTAAAACAACATTCTTGTTTCCATGAATACATCAGCTCCTCTGACCTTTGCACATTTATCCACATTTCTAAGGTCAAATATCTATAGGTAAAAAAGTGAAGGCGACAATAAACATTAGTGACCCTACGCAATATATATTAGCGATGTTGTATGTATTTCTACGCACACAAGTATTAACTTTATAAACCCTAAAGTGATTACTACTCAAGGTACAAAAAAAGATGTAAACTGATTTTAAAAAGGAAAAGTGTACGTTTCAAATTATGACTATGTAATGTTCATTTTTAGACTAAAGCTTTTCTTTTATCTCTCTTCCTAGTATCGTATAATAGCAAGTGAGATATTTAAAACTGGTATTTAGTTGCTGGCTAAAGCACGTAAGTGGAAATCGCACACTCTTAAACTTACAGATTATTTATGGAAGAGCAATGGGATTATACTCTCTGACATGACCCAGGTTTATAGCCTCATGAAAATATTCCTTTCTTACTAAGCTTGCTGGCAATGAATGATTATATGTATCAAAAATATTTTTAACAGTGTTCTTGTTTAGTCTATTACTAATGCAAAGCAATAATCTTTGTACAGTTGCTTTTAATTTTTTACTGCAACTGCAACATAGGTAACGCTTTCATTTATCAAAACAAAATTTCCATAGTAACATTTAGCCTGGAGATACTCAATTTCTTTACGATAATCCAATGATCCATTCAAAATAGCTGCTGAATAAAAGGCCCTGTTTCCATAGAGATAGTGAAACATTTTGTTAGATCATAGCTCATGCTAAGTTTTGTTTTGACTTTTGGTTTAAACTTAGGTGAAACCCAATTACTTGAACGGCACAGCCATAGCGCTGACAGCCTGCTTCAATAAGCGAGTTGCTTGAACTGTGACTCGTGTTTTGCTCTGAATCAAGGTCCGCACCTAAAAGAGCCGGGGTTCATACTCAGTTTTAAAAACAGGACTCGCAGCCCTCTCATTTGCTTTCTTTACAAAATCAGTCATGTGCTTTTCACTGATTTAGCACCACCAATTCTGTTCTAAGATCCCAGCAATGAACTATCCTAAATAGTTTCAGGTGTGCTGTTGGGGAGCTATGTTTTTCTCCCCCTGTCTCCCTCTCTCCTCCTTCCCCCTGCCTCAGCAGGTGAACACTTAGGAAGAGCATCTAGGGCAGTTCCACCTCCCAACCGCTGTCCTCTGCGCCCATGGCTCCTGTGCCCATGCACAAGCAACGCTCTGTCCCCAGCTCTGCTCCACGCCGGCCTATGAACGGGGACTGCGCCTATAGCTGCAGGCAGAATTTGATCGAGGTACAAAAAACAAGTGTGACACACTGACACTTTTCATTTCCTCCATTTTAATGTCTTTCACCGACAAAAAATTGAAATGTCTTTTTTTTTTAAATAAATATATAGAACTACTTGTCTTAAAAAAAAAAAAGCACACTTAATGCTAAGGACAAAGCAAATAGAGAGATCTTGGGAGTTTTCATGACGTTTCTGAAAAATTCTAAGATTAAATAATTCTAACAGGTCAAAGAGAAAGCCCAGACCAGAAAAATCTATTTAGATAAATCTTGAAAACTATAACATGTTTACTATGCTTAATACAGTATTCAAGGGGAAAAAGTCCTTTTTTTTTTAACACTTTATGGCATTTTACATTGAAAAGGAAAGTTTCTGTCTGTTTTATTCTCAGCTATTTTGAGTTCTGTATTATAAAAGGTTTAACAAAACTGCATTAAGAATAAAAGCAATTTTTCCTCTCATTGACCAAACCTTAAATTTTTCTTAACTGAACTGCCAGCCTGAACCCACACTACTCTACAAAAAACGGGGAGAAGATGGCAGATCAAACACGCTTGCTTTCTCAGAAAATGTGTAAGCCATGAAGGAACAAGAGACAGTGAGAGAGTGAGTACATACCCGTGTGAGTTCTCAGGTGCGCTTTTAAGTGAGAAGACTTTGTATAAACTTTCGTGCAGCCTAAAACAAAACAAAACAAAAAAGCAGAGAGGCATTTCAGCAGGGAGAACAGGAATGCTCCACTTCACGTTTAAACTTCCTCACTCAGTGCTGGGGTACTATCTGGAAACATTTAAGTTTACTACCTTCTGGCACCATCATCATTTAGAAGTAAAATTTGATATAGAATGCTCCTAGGGAGATGTTGCTTTACATAGAAAAAAGAAAAACACTTATGTTTCTGTTAGACTTACTACATGTAATGTAGTACAGACCAATAGCTGTTACAATCTATGTACAGTAACACCTGCTACATAAATTAAAAACTCAGAGAGGGATTTTATTTTTTAAAAATTTCCTAGAGCATTTGCTCTCGGTGTCATCGTTACCCAGGGCTCAACATAACTTTTCTATTGAGCATTTATCATGCTGCACACCATACGGATGATACACCACTGAGAGTTATGTTGGTAAAGGGGGAGATCAACCACAAGCAGCAATTTCTGTCTGCGCTCAGATGGGTGTGAGTGTCTTGTATCTGGGATCACGTACTATGTGGAGGCACGGTTTATAGTCAAGTTCCTATTCCCCTTCAGTGTAGGAGAAGGAGAGGCTGGAAGGGAATCCATCTGCGGACAGTTTTCAGAGGTAGCTTCAATGGATTTATGCGGGCAGCTGAATCCCCTGTTCCTAACAGGGAAGATACGGCCATGGCCTCAGCTACTGGGAGCTGAAATGATTCTTTCAGTGCCAGTGGATTCAAGCTGAGCTGTACTGCATTGGACAAACTGAGCCTCTGCTCCACCGCGGGTACTGGCAAAGTGGAGCAGGAGCTGCACGGTCACACTGACTTACATTAGAGAAGGCCATCTTTTTTTTTTTTTTTTTTTTTCCTTTCTTTTCTATGGGGTACAAGTTTTGTAACACAGTAAAATGAGCTCATGCATTTAAGAGAGTAACAAATGACATGAAGAAAAGGTTGTAAGTTATTTAAAGAATGTGAAAGTGTGACACACAAAGTAGGACAACAAAGAAGAGAAATTCTTCTTTAACAAGAAATGATTTGGTTCTCCCTAGGTGTAGGCTACAGCTAAAGAAAACCACTTATACCTCGTCCACAATTATTTACAATTCTTTTATTGCAAGAGCTGGGATTTTCTGGCACAGACCGCTTACCGGGATAGTCACAGTAGTGGATACGTCTTTTCTCCAAATCTGGGTTACTTCTCCTGTTGTATCTGACTGGTTGGATATTCTGGGGGGTTATGGGCAGGGTTGCTGGTAAATTCGGATTGTGAATTGCGAGCTTGGAAGCTATAGTTGCGGCATACGATGGAGGAGGGGTTAAATTCTGTAGCATCTCTGCTTGTCTGTCTGGACTTCCAGGCTCTGAGCTTGGGGGCGAAGGAGGGAAGTAAGTGGCCTGCTGCTGCAGAAACTGGTTTGGCATGGTGTAGGTGCAGGGGGGGATGCCCTGGAACTGTTTCATCGCAGTCTGTGGAACAGCCGAGGAGAGCGTGTTAAGGCCCGCCATGGCTGACGGCATGGAGACATTGTTAAGGGAGTCCATCACGGCTGCCTGAGTAGTAGTGTTGGGCATATCTAAATCCGGTGAGCTCAGGAGCTGATATAACTGGCCTTGCTGGGGCGTGACGGAAAGATGAACGTCTGGAGTAGGAAGCTCCTGCTTGATGAAAATGTTGTTCACATCGGGAGTTTGGTGGGAGCTGAAGATGCTGGTAAATTCGGGGAGGGCCTGAGTGGGGGCAGGGGCAGGGGCAGTAGTTTCGCTCTGGTGACTGAAGATGGTGACCGGCTCTGTCTTGATGTGGGTTACACAGGGTCGCTGAGATTTGTACAGGCCAGTTCTCAGGTGGCTAATGTCAGGGAGGAAGACGTTCATGTTGATGCTGTAAGGCAACCCTTCGCTGTCAGTGAAAAACTGGTCTACAACCGAGGCACTGTCTCTTCTGTATTTCTTATGTTCGGGGATGACGGGAACGGGCGGGAGCTGAGGTGCCAGGTATTTCTCCATTTCACATCTTGTCTACGAAAACAAAACATACCATAATACACATGATTTGTTACCAACTAAGAAAGATGATGGCATGCAAGTCGCGTGAGGCTTTGCAAATAAAAGGCAATACTGTTCAGCCAGCCGCAAGCTACCTACGAAGGAAGTTATAAACATTCACACTAATGAAAACCTGTCTGTTATAATCGGCGCGCTAAGCAACATCATCAAGGACAAGGAGATAAAGTCATGGCACAAATCGTTCACGCAGAACAAGCATTAAGGTTGATCTGATGTTTCAGCGTAGGACAAACTTTTCATCTTTTATGCCTAAAAGACAGCGCGAGGCGCAGAAATGACAGGCGTTGTGCCTAATCTGCAGATCTCCTGCTCTGGAATTCACTGCTGGAGCAGGGTGACTGCCTATCTGTTTCACCCGCTTCTCTTTGAAATGCTAACTCTAAAAGCCACATCCTCAGCTGGCTATTTGAATGCTAATACTTCAAATAATGTTTTTATATATATATATGTATTCTATACTTCCAGGATTTTTCATCCTTAAAAGAAAGGTATTCGATTAGAAATATGACACCGAAGTGTAAAGTTACAAATAATATCGAATAAAAAGAAGACGAGTTGACTGCATCAGAGTACCCCTTGTGTAAAGAGTCTCCGGGACTACACTTAAAAAAAAAAAAAAAAAAAAATCTATGCAGTGTACAATTGGCTAATAGCGTGATAAACATGTCCCTATCCATGCCTCGGTCCTAGGAGAGCTCTTTAATTACTGGGAAATCATTCTCTTAGCGTAGTGGTGCGAGGGAATCCGTGGGTGGCTGGAGCCCGATACATTACTGGTACAGTCATCGGCAAAACATTTATCACGCACTCTCCAGTGGGCAAATGCTACATTCCCCCCTGCCCTGTCAAGGCTGCGCTCATACCAGACCCGTTTAGCACCCCGCAAGAGAAAGCAGCTGACAAACAGCAACTCTGCCCGAAAGTGGATTTTAGGACCTTTCTTCAAAGACCCCCGGTAAACACCACAAACAAACAGAGCCGCCTTCCCGTCCCTTTGATCT
>NW_009200942.1:35936-43913 GCF_000690835.1 Fulmarus glacialis | reverse complement strand
AGTTGCTGGCTGGGGTTAAACTATGACAGCAGCCCTGAATGAATACCAAGCAAAAGGAGAGGTCCTGGTGGAGGCATGGTTCCACAGTGAGGGCAATATGCATTCCCTCAGATGTTAGTCCTGCACTGCCTGGATTATGGATGTCATGCACTGTGCCCACTCCGCTCTCCCCTGAGCAGAATGTACAATGTCCCTGTGAGGCACATCTCAAAGGCAGTCTGATTTGGGGGTAAGTTTTCTCATGTTTAGACTTTTTTCGGAAGAAGAAATATGGATCACAGGAATGTTATTTGCTGAACTCTATTACCAGATAGGTCGCTTGCTTTCACAGAAACACTGGCTGCACAAGCAGTTGACTCTTGCAAGCAGGTTAGTTTAAAAGTTCACGAAATAATTAAGAATTGCGCTGGTGAGTTAAATTAAAAAATAGCTTATATAAAATTACATTTTATCTCCTGCTTTACACTCTAGTCGTTATGAATATGCAGTTTGAGCAGAATTTTCCTCACCAAGGACATTGACACTACAAAACATAAATATTATTGTAGTGTTTTCTGCAATGAAACGTGTGTCCCAGCTTTAAGTGCTACAAAAACACAAAAGGTGCTGATGGGCAATGATTATTGTTCCTTTATTATGTGCAACATAAGCTAAATAATTTATCAAAAGGAAAATGGATATGGTTATGTATTCCTGAAATGCATTTTATCTTCATCTGAATAGTAAATGGAATTAAAGACAAGGCTAACAACACACGTAGCAACATATATGAATACATTGGTAAAGACAGAGGATGAAGCTATAGAGTACATTCATGTATATAAAGTTCCAAGTCTACTGATGTGACTGTCAATAATTTTATAAAATATTTTATTTTATAAAATAAAAAGGTTACAGTATGGCAGTCAGCATTTATTCTGAGTTAAAATCTTACTAAACAGAGACTTAGAGAAAATTTGAAATGACTACAACATAGTAGAAAAGGCATTTTGAGATATAAATGTTAAAAAAATAGATCATCATATTAATAATATATCTGTGTACCATGCACATATATTTCTTATTGAGTATAAGCAATTTAAAGTATATAAAAGTGTAGAAAATTCTTATTCTTAACAAGATGTCTTCAACTACCCAAAAAGAGTGGGAAGACTTCAATATGTATTTTAGCCTTTTCTCTTTAAATTTCTTATTGTTGTTCGTTCTCTACATTAAATTACCACGGCACTTTCCATCAGACACCCAGTCCCAAGCTAACATTTTTCATAACCGATTTGGTCAACAATCTAGTTAATACGCTATGCTACAAGAAAGAAAAATCTAGCACAAACAGCTATAAATCTAAATAAAAACAAAGCAGGTTTTCTAGTAAAGACTCTGAAGAGCGAAAATAAATTATTCAGAGAACACCTTTTTCAGAACATTTTGAAGCATAAGTGACAATTATTATTTTCTTAAATAATGGCATGCTAATGGAACTAAGCCCACAACCGTGATTATCTTCCCAGATACCACCAGGACTGTCCCTAATGTTGCTGTGATTGCAATGTTTGAAAGATAAAGATGAAGGTGTCTGTATATATAAATATACATATTTTTATATCCAGCTACAAATACATATGTGTGTATACATATCTACAAACACATACTTATATACCTGTATGTGTATATATGAAAGTTGAGTTTTGAGTGTTTTACTTATGTATGACTGTAGAATCATTGGGTCTTTCAACTTCCTGTCTATCTCCAAAACTTCTGTAGGTAAAGTTGCAGCTCTTTAATGAAACAGCTGATCCAAAGTTCAACCTAAGATCCATCATAGGCTTTGTTTGAAAAGCCTAGGCAGCCCTTTAATGTGAAATATAAGGAAGCCCCAGGAACAGTTTGCCTACATGACCCACCCTCTCTCCATTGACTATTGACACTTTGGCTTGTGGTGTTTGTGCATGTGCAAAGCCCGGTGTGATTCTTTGTTCAGTGTTGACCAACGGTGTAAGATGACAGCTTGCAATGTCAGCACCGCTCTTGTAGGCAGCTGGTTTGGAATGACTGAGACTGAATTCAGAAGCAGATTTAGTATTTTGGAAGAAGCATAACCAATGTCAGAAGGTCAATAGCAGTCCTGAACAATTATTTACCACAGATAAAAGTGAAAAGAATAAGTGCTTGGTACAGCAATGAAATGCCAACTATACAAAGATACTCTGCTTATGATGTACAGCTGAGATACCCTTTGAAGCAATGAACAAAGATTATATCAGTTCTTCTTTACAGTGAAATGTTATAGCAGCTATCCTGGTGAAAGAAGTAGCTTGAAATATTGTAAAAAGAAACCAATTTTTGTCTTAAGCTATGCAAAATAATCAAAGGTATTTGGTGGCAGGAAAGGTTGTTGCTGGGGTTTTGGGCAGCTTTTTCTGATTTTTATTCCCCTGTTTTTCAGTAGATGATGCAGTGGGGAGTGAGTGGGGATATTTTTTTCCTGATGATGTTCAGCAGTTTCTTTGTGGTTTATTAATGTATTTACTTCTTTAGGTGAAGCATTCTTGTGCAGTGGGTTTTCTGTTTGTTTTTCCACAGCTTTTCTCCCCCCAGCCCCCATACTGCACCCTGAAGTTTCTGTGGAACTCGTTCACTTATTTGTCTGATTATTTTTTTTTCTGGTTTTTGCTTTTATTAAAAAATGAGCTTTCAGTTACTTTTTACAGCTTTTAGGGGCTGCCACAACTAACAGTTTTTGTTAGCTTTTTCCTTATGGACAGGTTCTTGATTAAAAAAGGCCTGCACTCTTGGTCTTTCACTGACTGGTGGTTAGGGAGTACCAGTCTCCTGTCTGTCTGTCTGCAGTGTCTGTCTGGACACCTCTTTAGCTGGTAAGTGGGAACATGGCCAACAAAGGTAATTAATAGACAGTGGGGCAGTTTGCTCAGCTGAGGACACAAAAGGAACCCAGAAATTGTGCTCCAGGCAGTGAAGGGAATAATTCAGGGAAAATTGGGGCTATGCCCTCAATCTTCTGCATGCCAAATGATTGCCTTACAACCTTGCTTATTTGCTGGGAAATAAGAGTATAACTAGAGACTACAACTTGTTTGTGAAAACCAAGGCAAAAAAGGGGTCAAATATTTGAGCTTTTTCCCTATTGTCTTTCATTAGTTGTCTCTTTTTCCTGGACTACTTTTTGCAACTGACATATCAGTAGGATCTCTTCTTTTTCCCCTTCCCGTTCTTGTCCTTCAATCATCTTAGCTTCAGCTGAATTTTGTAGCGATTTTGTCCCTAAATACCCAAGCAATACTCTTATGCTCCTTCCCCTTCTTTACCTGTTCTTGATTCTACCTTTTGTATGCTCCCTTTTTGTGATTCTGTTCATCAAGAAAATCCTTGTTTGGCCAACCAGGCCATCTACTGAAATTCCCAGTCTTTTTGTACAATGAAGTGGTTGATTCCTGATACCTCTGTATAATTTATTCAAAAACAAACTATGTAAACGAAGGTATAAAAACCTAAAGGAAAAAAGAAACAGGAAGGATATTCAGCCTAGTTGGAAGTCATCGTGTCAAGCCATCACTGTCAAGAGTGCTGGTGGAAAAAGGCAACTCAGCAACACTGCAGGTCTGTCCCAGGGAGCAGTGGAAGCTCTTCTGACTGATGACCTGGCCAACAAAGACCCTTCAGGTGCCTTAACAAAAGGCTAGAATGCTTAGGCATTTTTAAATTTAAGAAGCTTAGGCTTCTTAAATTTTAGATCTATGTTGTGTGTGAAAGCCAGTAAATAATTGTTTTATATTTTCTATGGCACTTCGCAGATATTTCAAGTCCCTGGGGAATCTCAAATAACACTAGATGCCCTTATTTAGGAAACTGAACAGAGCTTTTAGAGGATATTTTGGTGGGGTTTATGGTGCTCATTTTAGGGATCAGGTCAAGCAATTCCAGCTCAAAGCATTACTTTGCTCAGAGGTCTTTCACACATGGCTAGGCTGACTGAATAGATCTAAGAGGGCAAAATGGTAGTGCTGTAATAGGTTAAGAAAGAACTTGAACTTCTATTTTTCTTGGTGCCCTAATCATTTGGTTACAAGATCTGTCTGTGGTCTGAAAGTAATTCAAGATTTTTGTAAATGAAAGTTCCAGTTAATGAGACTGAAAGATACACATTGACAGTAGCCACTTACTGAAGAAGACCACATCTTATAATAAGGCAAGGAAAATTGGCTTTCCATTTCCTTCCCCATTTCCAATGGATACCCCATTATCTATTTTTCTTCAACAAAAGTGGATCCTGGATCCAAAAGTGGATTTCTTTAGTGAAGTTTTAACAAAATGAGCATCTTTCCCCTTCAAAATACAAAAACATCCTTAAGAACAGAACTTTCCCATTGTAACAATGTTATATAAAACCAAAAATATAAATAACTGTATAAATATGTTACCAACTCTATCAGGGATCTGTATACTGAACCATGTGCTAAGGGGAAAAAGAGGAATAAAGGCCTTAGATCCCTTCTTCTTTGCATATTTGTGCTTGAAGTCAATGAAATTTAAATGAATTACAGTAAAAGTTTTCTTTTAAGTGGGGAATCACCTAAATCATACATAATAGACTACATGCATCCCTAGAGTAATTCCAGTGGTTTTAAAAGGGTTATTTTAAGGCTTAATTTGCCCCAATACATGCAACAGCTCATAACCCTTTATGAAGATTATACTCACAAGTTTAAACAGTAGAGTGCCCTGAATTTCTTGGGAGGTTACAAATGGTCCCTCAGTGCTCATTAGCAGACTATGGTTCCCCCTAGCATGGGTTTCTGAAGGAAGAGTATTATAGTTTAATTTGCACATAAGCTACTGAACTATTCAGGGTAAACTAATATTCAGCATCAATTTATATATTCAGTAAGATGCGAGGAAGAAATGTTACAAGACAAGGAAAATAAAAATGTTATAAAACAGTTTTTGTGTAAACAAAGAAAAAAATGCCATCACAATACAGAAGTGCTCCCCAAATTGGCAGAAATAGCTGCAACCCTCACTGCCTGAGAAAGTACAAGGCTGAGAGAATGGCAGCACTGATGTTGCCAGTTCTGTGATTAGTCTTACATTTATTGTAAGAAATTGTTAAGGTGTGCCATTCTCCTGGCTGTTAATGGGTTAGAATATGAGCTGCTCATCTGCGACCTAAGTTACAAAAAGAATTAAAAGGTTGAGCATGCTGTCAGTGGGCAAGAGATGAGAGTTTAAATAAAATGCGGCAGCAACTTTGTGAGTTATTTAAGAATTTGATAAAATTGGTGGGACGTTAGAGGGATTTCCAGAACAGGGCCACAAAACATGCAGAGTCATGCTGTGGTGGGCACACTTGACCTGATCCATCTGAACATACAATCAGAGATGAGCTCAGGCGAGAGCTCTGCTCAGTGGCTCCATCAGCTCATGCAACAGATATCTCATGCCAGTTACACAATGAGAGCGTGGTTTTTCACAATGCTTTCCTGTTCATACTTATTTCTTACCGAGTGACTATCTTCATCTATTGTATTTCTTTTACTATTATCAGAGCCAGCACTATAAAATCTAAAGTTTCTTGAGAACAAAGTGTCTGTAATAGAGAAGTATGTCACTGTAAGCACTTAAATTGCATGGAGTCTGCTCATGAAAAGAACTGCTTTCTGATTTGAATATGGAGGTCACTGTATGACCCTTAAAGAAATGGAGGGGTGTCTCTACAGGTGCTATTATTGAATACTTTAAATAGCAGCTGAGATCTGAGAAAATATTTATGATAATAAAAAATATAAATTTTATGATAATAAAAATTATATATGTTTCAGTACAATGTTTCAGCTACTTCGGACCTGACATAGAATGCAGAGCAGAAAGTTAGGTCCTTAGTCTTAATGTTCGGCAAAAAGAAAGAGTTTAGCAGTTCAGAAAAGTCACTTAAAAACATATGTTGAGCAGCCAGTCCAGATGGAAACACACAGGAAGAGTGTGCCTGAAATTTTTCCCCCAATCTTAGCCACCTGATTATTTCAACTTCACTTTGAAATGGGAGCTCAGAGGTCTGGACTATCTGTCAGAGACCTGAGAATGGCTTAGTGCTTTTCCTTTGAAATATAAATGATGGATGTGTTAGCTACCCTTCCCACAGTTCCTGACTGAGGAGCTGTAACACTGTTTTAGCATCATAGCTAACTATTTGGGTTTTCATCCTCTGTGACCTCTGCAGTAAATCTCAGCTTTGTTTGCTGTGATCAATGTATTTGTGCTTTCATCTTCACAGTGAGCTTCTCTTGCTAAGGTGTGTTAAAGAAACTTTAAGATGACCCAAAGATGCAGACTTCTATCGCAAAATTGGAGTGGACCTTTTAATGAACTTGCCTTGAAAAAATGCATGTGTAATAGAAATGTCAAAGAATTTTTTTTTTTTTTTTTTTTTTTACTATTCTTATAATGTTCATTATTGACATTTTCTTCCAGTAAAGGTCTGATATATAGAATGTTCCTGACAGATTATAATATACATCAATACATCAGCAAAATGCACACAATTGTCCCTTGGGTACACAGCTCATTCATCACCAAGGCAACTAATGATCATAACTACATACTTGAAATGTACAATAATATTGTATGAAACACTCCATCAGGAAGAAGCAATAAGAATAGAAATAACAACATGACTATTTTGAATTAGATACCAAAATGGAATATTCCACTAAAAGAAAAAACAAAACAAAACAAAACAAATCAGACAGTATGTTTTAGAAGGAAGTTAAAAGAAACAAGAAGAATTAATAACGCAAATTGGTCGTGGTTAGTCAGGTATTTAAGTGTAGACCATTTCACAAATATCCAATATATGAAAGACTCAAACTATATGAATAATTAATATGAACACAATACCAACGCAAAAACAGTGTTGCAATACTGTGGTCGTTTTTGTGGCTAGAAAAATCTTGCTTTATAAAGCAACTTCAGTTATGAGTGAAAATAATGTCTCTCTGGTAGAAGCAAAAACTGTCTGATTTACTGCGTATAATAATTTATAATAATGTTTCTTTGAAACACTGTTTCTTGTAATTATATCCCTATGCAGTTATTTTTTCTGTTTTGTATACTGGTTGTGGAATTCAGTCAACAAATGAACAGAAAGTTATTTTACTTAGGCTACTCATTAAAATGTTTAATTCATGTAATCACAGAATGGTTGGGGTTGCAAGGGACCTCTGGAGGTCATCTGGTCCAAATCCCCTGCTCAGGCAGGGTCATCTAAAGCCAGTTGCCCACGATCATGTCTCTAAGAAATGCGCAGTTCAGTGTAACATACTATTTTATAGCATACTGCATTTCATTAATATTTTGGTGCTTCTAACTGTCACTAAATCTAGTCAAAAATGCATGAAGAAAATAATTTTATAATGAACAGGATTATTCATCAAATAATTTATACTACAAATATTTATTATGGGTATTAAACTGCTCTAATTATGAATGGTTTCCCAGAAGCTACGGTATATACTTGGGAAATGGAGTCACTGTATAAAATAAAAGCGTGGGGCACACCGTGAGCACAGCAGGAGAGATGAAAGACACTTAGGGAATGAAAAGGCAGGGATTCTATAATATTAATAGCATTGAACTCAGTGAATATATGTATCTTCAGTACAAACAGCAAACAGCATTTCAGATAGGCATGCATTTTAATTAATTTCAGAAATCCTCAGTTTAATAATGTAAAGCATGACCATTAGGCCAGCCTTTTCTTTGCCACATCAGGTTGCCGTTTTGAGGACTCCCATGCATGCAGGGCTGCAAGCCTCTTTTCCAGCCTCATTGTCCTCCAGTTGGACAAATGTGATGGCAAACTGTCGTGGTTTAACCTGGCAGGCAGCCAAATACCACGCAGCCGCTCCCTCACTCCCCCCCCCCCCCCCCCCCCCCCCGGGGGGGGGGGGGAGAAGGCGAGGGGGG
>NW_009200942.1:1226-35576 GCF_000690835.1 Fulmarus glacialis | reverse complement strand
TCAAAAACACAGCATTAGCAAGAAATTTAACCCTACCCCAGCCGAAACCAGGACAGTATCCACCCCTCAGTAAACCTTTTTCATATTGAGGTGAAATTAGCTTGAAGGCCTGCTGAGCCCAGTGCTTAATATTATTTTGACAATATTTGTAGCAGTGTTTTTCTTATCTATAGTGGTACATAGCTGGATTACAGCAATGAGGGACAGAAAAAGTATATTGCCAAGCCCAGTAGCATACTCTAATTTTAGCTCTTTCTCGATAACTGCTGGAGTACTGACTTTCTCTGAAATGTTGGCCAGCTTATTCTACAGCATAGTTAACAAGTGTTAAGCTAATCAGAGTTGTAACATCAACTTCAGATGGTAAATCTAGAGTTACCAGAGAATGACAGCTCTTAACTGTCGTAAAAAGTCACTAAACCAGATGGCAAATGTGCTAGCATTTACTTTTTAAAGTGAACACTGCAGCTGTTATGAAATAATTCCACATTTTTTATTAGAGGGAAACACAGAAGTTAAATATAGCCATATAATTTTTCTTGTTAGAAAATGTCCAGATTCATACTTAGCCACTGAAACAACATCAATAATTGGTTCCCATAACTGGTGGCATTGTATTTTTTTTAATATAGGTGTAGTGCATAAAGATACTATTTCCTTGTAGCTCTGTATATGTAATGATGAATAAAAAACAAACATATTGGAAGGTTAAGAACAAATATTTCATTTGCAAAGACACTTCCCATTTTATTACAGCCCTACTTTACTAAAGTTATTTCTGAAATGTAAATATGATTTAATTTTTAAATTTAAGAAAAATTCTTACAAGTAAAAATAAAACATTCATTTTCTCAATATGTTTATGTAAATGACCCTAATCTGTGCATTTTCATCAGTTCTAACTTTCTTTTTTACATACTCTTATAGTTGCATGTGTTGTGCTATTTTTCTTAAGGTCATTAGGGATGAAATCCTTATTATGATGATTTGAAATTTAAAAAAAATCTTTTCATATTGCATCAATTTAATAAAATATTTACTGACCACCATATGCAATGGTCTGATTTTCTTCTTTCCATTTTCTTCTGTCCAACAGAAGACATATTCCTCAAGGACAGTGTTTAGTAGAACAGCCTGATATATCCCATATTTGTCCTATTGACCTATTGATGCCCTGTTAAAAAAATGGATTCTCAGCCAGAAGCAAAAGCTGGTTTGTATACAAATAGTGTAAAACACTTGATAAAAATCACAGGTAAGCAATAAGACTTGGGAAAACCAGCTATATTAGAAACTTCTAGATGTTTTGTGAACTGTTTAGAAGTTCACTAAGAAAAGCCATGGTTTTAGGAGAAAATCATCTGTCACCATCCCTCCCTCTTCCTTTTCAAAAAGACAATTAAAATATGATTTATTATGAAAATACAACTGTCTTATGAAAAGAAAAGTAAAGTAAAGTAAAGTAAAGAAAAGAAAAGAAAAGAAAAGAACACATAAAGGAAGAAATATGGGACAGATTATGCTTTTCCAGGATCGTTCTTGTAACTTTTTTTTAAGTTTTCTGTTCATGGCATAGTAAAGGTATTCCTCCTATATGCATATATGACTGAATTTTAGCTTTCATTAGCATTATCATTTCATTAGCTTAATAATTCTTTTTAAAATATTTTTTTTTTGTTAGAATAGATTTTGTTCTATTTATACATCCAGATATAGTATTTTATGAATGTACAAAGAATATAAAACATGACCCTTAACACAAAACTTAGGGGAAGAAATACTAAGAGCTACAGCAAGTAAAGGAGCACACAATGATCTAGAATCTGAGTAGACTTAGCTGTTCCCCAAACACCAATCTTTCTTTTTGTGTGGAATGTTCCCACCATCTTAAATCAGCCACCTTACCCCGTAGTACTTAGTTGTAAAATACAGAATACCCTTAAACTTTGGAGACCATTCCAACACAAGAGAACTGAGAGGGTGTAAGGTTCCCTGTCTACAACCCATGTCTTTGTCAACCAAAGGATTAATGTGAGAGTTGCTAGTGGCCCTTCACTGCCTGAATTTTCACTGGGACTGGGCAGAGGAATTAATCCTGGAGTCAGCTGTTCTTTGCAAGGCCTGTCCTATACTTGGAGGCAATAAATGCTTGCAAAAAGAGGAATTATTCCGTTTAGTAAAGTGTGATACAGCTAAATGAAACCGGAGCCATTCAGAAGAGGTAAAATTTAGGATGAATGTAAAGAAACACTTCTGAAAAGTGAGTTTTATTAAGCTGAGGGATTTGCTGTCCTAGCTGTCGCAGTTTCTCCACATCACAAGCTCAGTTTTTCCTTTTTCATATAAAGGTTAATTTACACAAGGCATATTTATTAGTTCCAACTATTTGCTGAGATGATTAGAGTAACTTTTTATTTCACATTTGACTTACTCTTAAGCTCTTCACTGAAGCACTTTGCTGTTGTTAGTTATGTGGTATTCATAGTTTCACTAGCCTGATGCAACTGGCCAATGTTTTGAAAACATTATGTTAATATCAAGAATAATAAATACCAATAATCATAAATAGTAAGAATGCAAAACATAAAGGAAGCCAATCAAGCTCCACACCAATTACCACTGTATGACATCACCGACGCAAGCAAATAGCTAACTAATTCAAATGAAGACATCTGATAATGGAAGGCAAACAGAAAACCCCCTTAATATTTAATCAAAGATTGTCATTTCAAGACCTCTCTGGAATGTCAATAGGAACAGATACACCAGTTGACCACAGCAATAATGAGGAGTCACTAAAGATGCTTTTGTTGTACATCATATTCAATAGCATAAAACTTTATAATGAAGGAGGTCAAAAGCACTTTCAGGAAAACAAAAATCTTGCTAGCATCAAGCGTACGTGTATTCCACTGTTTTTAGTTTGAATATTTTCCATGCCAGTGCCTGGCAAAACATTTTCAGACAATTTTACAAGGAGAACTTACTGCTGCACATGCACAGCAGAACAGAAGAGTGGATGCACACTCAACTTGTTATTAATTTGCCAACCTACTACAAGTGTCCCAAGGATATGGAAACAGCTTGCCCTTCAGTCAGATGAGATTTATGGCCATCAATGCATGGATATTTGATGTGCTGAAAAAAAGAAATGAAAAATCCTACAACTGATTGGCAAGTTTATTATACCAACTATTCATTCCTTAAAAAAAAAGACAGCTTATAACAATGTGCATAAACTATAAGATAACCTTTGATCTGATTCCATTTTCATATTGATATAGAGGGAATAAGGAACAATAAGGAATTGCAAGGCAAATTATTTTATAAATACCTCTGCGACTATGTGGAAGAGAGATCTCACTATACAGATACCGTTATTTTTCAAGCCAGAGTATTGTTTTTAACTGTCAAGGAATGTTCCAAGAAAGCTCTTTTTCGTATCTGTTTTTAATCATTTGTGACTCAGCATTGGTCATCCTTTGAGGGAAAAAAAGTCTCAGCTTTACTGTGCAAACTGTTTTTTTTGAGATACCTCTTTCTGGATGATTTTAAACTATATGGAAAGTCAACCGAGACTCTCTCTGACAAAAAGAGTTAAGAACTTTTCAAATTATATCTGCCTGCAGTTTGGATGAGACGTAAGCTTCTGTACCTGTCAGTGAGGACCAGACTGTGAGTGTGAAAGGTCTGTATTTAACACAAGAAGAAGTCACTGAACTCTTTCCTTTTAAGAAAACAGTATTACCTTAGTACTTTAGTTCAGTAAGAAACAGAGAAATGAAACCAAAACCAAGTATATTTAGAACATTTAAAAGGCTTCTTCCACTTCTGATTTCTAAGGTCAGTGCAAGCAAACTCCCCTAAACATGCCCTTCCTGTTATGTGTTACCTGTAACTAATATTAGACTGGACTTTGAAAGAACTGAAACACTTTCCCAGGTTGACCAGAAAACAATTCGCCTGACATTGGACTTCACACCCAGAAACAGAGGTTGACAGATTGAGTGTACTTAGGCAAAAAGAAGGAAGGATATTGAAGAGCAATGAAGACCTGTTTAAGGTCTACACAATTTTAGAAACACGGTACACTTTTTACGTATCTCAAGGAAAGTATTAAATCATATTTAAAAACAATAGTAGAGAAGAGAATGGCAGAAAAAAAGCATGAAAGAAATCAAAGTCTTATATGAAGACCAAAGGCAAAAAATCTATGTAAAAAAAGAATAACACTTCTTAACAATGTTGGTAAACTCCCTCAGTGTTTTGCTGTGAACGGCATGATTGAAAAATTAGGTGTTGATGAAGAGACTCTTCCAGAAAATCTACAGGAACGAGCAGCAGCTCTTTTAATCCTTAGCAACTAGATTAATTTTCAAGGATAGCATATATCATTATTCATTAATTAGGAAATGGAAATTAATTTAGGTGGCTTTGTTGAAGGGATAGGTGTTCTTGTACTTTATCTTTGGTTCTTAAACGTAGTAAGCAGATAGCTGAATGTAGGAAATGGATTAATTTATCCCCTGTTCCTTGCTCTGAACTTATCACTGAGAGTAAGAATTCCAGCTTCTCTTACAGATGCTTTTCTCACCACAAGATGCTGATTCCTGCCTGTAGCGAAGAAAAGATGGTTAGGTGGCATGGTATTCCTGTGAATACAAGACTAAGGACAAAAGGACAAAGGTAAGAATAGAGCTGAAGTAGAGGAGGCTGCAAGTGAGATTTAAGAGTAGTGGGAGTCCCATCCTTAAGAAAGGATGAGTCCCATTCAGTGCATATACAAGGCAGGATTTCTATTTTATTAGAAAGAAAGATCTCATAAGATCAAATGAGAGTTGATAAACAGGAAATCAAACTGTAACAACAACTGTCATAAAATAGGAGTATTAAAAATCAGGCTAAGAGTTCAATATTTTAATTGGATATAAATAAATAAGGAATATGTCCTCATTTCTCTTGAAAAAAAAAGAATGAGGTATTTTGTTTGATACTGAGATCCAACACCTTTTTCTTTCTGAAGACAGATATGATATTGACAGTTTCACTTCAACATTGCATTGCAGACCGAGGTTAGGATTACCCTTGTTGATATTGGTATTCCACATTCAAGGATAAATTGATGGAAAATAGCTATACTCTACCTTCCATATTCATTTAAACTTTGTAAGGTAAATGTTCCCTTTAGTGCCAGTGTACTTTGTCACTAAACAGTATAATAATTGGACAGAAAAAAAACCAAGGCAAGTAGACTTTAGGGACATGAAATTTTCAGGTAGCTGTTGTATTTGAACTACCAAGGTTGGGATAGACTTATCCCAAATGTTGCACTTTTTTGCACAGTTGGACAGAACTGGTCACTTAGACTCCATTGTTGACCTACATAGCTGGTATCCTCAAAAGTACTTGCTTGTTCTTATACTGTATTATTTTGTATCATATCCTTAATGGCTTTTTTAGAAAATTTATTAGTCATGTTCTACAATGTCACAAAATCCAAGGAAGCTGAATTATCACTTTTAACTCATATTTCTCACTAACAGATTACCACTGTATTCATCAGAGAGATTAACATGAATTAAGAAAAATACTTCTCTAAATTAATTCCACCAAACCAGTGATAAAATTTTTTATATTTGACTGGAAGTCTGCCAGAGGCAATCCTGGTACAGAACAGCCTTCTGCAGCTGTCATCATTCTTTATATTTGCTGCAACTTGTGTTCTTTCAATTTACTGGCTAGGAAGTTGTGAGAAATCAGCACTTTTGCTAAAGAATGATTGGGGTCAGATTTTGAAGTTATGAATTCACAGCTGAGCAGATACATTTGCTTGGTTATCATATACGCCTACAATTTATGCAGCACAAATAAGATGCCTTAATGACCACATATACACTCAAAAACATTGATTCCATTGTGGATTTGTGCTTGTACCTTTCCGCTTTTAAATATTCAGGCTTTATTTTAAAAAGTTTTAAAGAACAGAAACATGAAGCAAAGGGGACCAAACAAGCCTTACTTATAATGTTAAGGAGGCACATTATTTTTATTATCATTAGAAAACCTTAAGATACTCTAGAGGGCCTGCCAGATTCCCACAGTGTGGTACTCAGCACTTTCTGGATGCAGTGTCTTTGAGGCAATTTGCAAAAAGACACAGTAGGTATTTTGTTTAGGTTTTGGCCCGATGTGAATATTACATATGCAATTGTTCTCACAAAACCATTATTAAATTCTCAAAGAGAGCTAATTTTTGTAGACACAATTTTGGTGGATATATTAATTTAACACAATTAATCAAGTATAGACCAGGTCTGTGTCATAACTGATTGACATAACTTTGAGAATATCCAAAAGTTGACACAAGAGCTATTCTCAGTTAATCTGCAGTATTTATTACAGTGTTAACAATTAAGGCAGGTTATAATGAAAGTTGTAATTGTGTATATTGTACATGATAATTAAGTTCAAAGGTATAGAAATATAGAAGCATATATCATAAAACTGTTTTAAAAATATAACAAATCACTTTATACCCTGTAATAACATTTTAATGACTGAATGAAAAAATCCTTTTCTTAAAAGGGATTTCATTCTTAAGCATTTAAACTAAAGTCAAACACTCGGAACAAAAAAAAAAAAAATCATTTAATATTTTTATAAAGGATGCATGTAACGTGAGATTTTTCATAGAATTGTGCCTAGAACTAGAAGCGTATATTAGATTTTATCAGTCAGTGATAAATAAATACTTTACCTTGGCTATATATCAGATATGTCTACTGCAAAAACATTTTCTCAGTGTTGTAATTTTAAGGATTTACAAAGAGAGGTTATTATTTATTTATTTTTTAAACTGAAGGGGTTGTAGTGCATGTTAGTGCTTGGAGAAGTGAAGGTTTGATATAATAAAATAGAGCTAAGCATACTATGGATAGGTAAAGAATAAACATTTTTGCATTTCTGGCCATTTATTCTTTTTCCTCAACCAACCCTGGTGTAATACTCTAGAACAGTTCAGAAAAAAATCTCAGTTTTGCCTGTCTGAGATTCTATGTCCTTAAGAAACATTCTATAAAGCCTATAGTAAAGCTCTTTTTGACCTGTATTCTAAATTCAAATTTGAATTTATCTGCAGAAACAGAAAAGAAAATTGATGTGAATAGTCCTTACAATGTGGGATTTTTTATTATTATTTTAGGCCTACTACCTTCCATAGCTGCTATACAACTATGGACTATTAATAAAGAGTTGGTATCATGCATTCATGGTAGTTAAACTTTAAATACACTGGTGCGCAACAATGTAACTTTTACCTCCAATTAACCTGCCCTTTCATCTATTACAGGTAATCACACTTTTACTTATAGGTTGAGCATAAACTGCACTATATTTTATAATATTGTTAGTATTCATGCTTTGTTAATAAAATTTGATCAGCATATTAAAGTTCTGGAGTTTTTGTCATTAGCTCACATCTTTTGTCAGAAATAATTAGATCAGGTGGCAAACAACAGCGCCTTTCCTGACAGATGCTTTAACATTGTGAGTAAGAATGCCCCAAGTGTCTCTTTGAATAATGCCAAGCTTTTCAGTTAGGAGTTTATTTGCCTTGAGGTTTCAAAGTGGAACTTTTGGAGCAATCTGACATAGTCCCAGACAGGAGTGTGTGTGACTTTTGCTTCCAATGTTACAGGAAAAGAGAAACTCCTTTCAATATGATTTTTAATAAAGTTTTGTCTTAGAAAGGTGGAAGATAATGTGTTATCAAACTATCCCTATGTGGCTTCCTTTTAGCATATATGCGCATATTCCTGTTAAAACACAAAAGACATTACATTATGCATTTAAGCATATCTATCTCAGACAATAAATTACACTTCACTCTAATGATTCCATTATTCAAATAAATGTGCTGACAAACTGGTAAAGAAATTATTTTACAGCAGGGTTTTCATCAGACAGCCATGAAATAATGCTGGCTTTTTGGAAATCATGGCATCTGCTATATATGCTCGTATTTCTCTGCTTATGATTCAGAGAACAAACTTTTTTAGTGAACTTACTGCTTATGTACGCACTGTAAAATGCACTATAAATGTATCTCTTCCATCATTTTTCTACAATGTAGGTAACAGATAACAGCACTACATGCTTTCCAGGTCTGTTTTGCAAAGACACTTTCATGCTGCCTGGTCCATATGGTTCTGCATATAACAAGAATTGTAGGAATGCCTTCAACCAGTTGTCTGCAGTGTTTTGTCCCAACAAACTATAGTGGAATCACAAGTGTTCACCAGATTGACAGTTCCTGCCCATGTGTCATTTAACCAGTTGGAGGAGGGGTTCAAATGCACATACTGACAGCCAGCAAGGAGGATGCTCTCTGTTACTAGTACCCCGTGCAAAGATGTGAATTTACGTAGGAATTTTGGTGGTAGGAAGAATGATTGTTTTGTGCATGTCTCTGTCAGGTGAATGGCAATGAATGTTTCTCTTTTTTTTTTTTTTTTTGCTAGGCATCTGTCAGAGTACTCTCTGGGTGCATACCACTAAAAATGCCCGTATTAAATTTGATAAACCAAAAAGAAACGTGGTTTAATTACTTTTATTAATCCCCTAACAGTCTTATTGCAGAATGAAAAAGCACCTACATGCATTCTTATACTTCTTTCTGACTAAAAAGATCTGTTTTCTTACAACTCCTAACCCATCTAGAAAATATGTCAGCACTCCTGTTTTTTTCCTGCTAACATGTTTATTGTTTATCTGTTATAGATCATTTTCTCATTAACTTTGAAATTTAGAATGCCACAGTTATGCTCTGATAACACCCTTCCGGAGTCAAGAATAACTATTATACCCATTTGAAAGATGGGTAACTGAGGCATAAAGACACAAGTTGTTTCTTCACTTTAAGGCAGCTGAAATGGAACAACTGAATCTGAGGCACATATTCTCAGCAGGTCATCTAGGTTTTCTCTATGCTAAGCAGAGAGAAAGGGGATACTTCCAGAGGTTATAAGGATGATAAGCACCATAAGCATGTGTCTCTGTTTCCTCTGAAAGTAGAAGGGATTGAGGCAGACACATTGTTTAGGTAAAATGAAGTCCATACCACGTAACTTCCTTAAAATTCCACAGGATGTCTTCAGTGGATCACTACTCAAGTCTTTTGGGTCCAGACTTCTGGATCGGTTCTTCCTTCTTTGTGTTTAATTATAACTGTTTACACTTGAGAATTTGCAAAATAGCAGTCATACGATTTTGGTTCACTTCCTTCTAAGCTGGAAGATTCTGATCAATATAAAGTGTAGAAAGAGTAGTAGCATTTGGAATCATAAAGAGGAGAATAATCATCTGAGGATGATACCTATGTGACTCCATTTTGCTCTGGCTTCTTTACCCTTATATAAGACAGGAATAAGCATGGGAGCGGGAATTTATTGCAGGTCAGAAGCATCCTCCATGAATGGATATTCACAGTGACAACAATTTCCTGGTCTGGAAATGGGAGTAATTATAGCTGCCCTTTAGTTTTGCTTTATTTCACATTTGGTTACACCTATACGATAACACACCCCAACACGACACCTCAGTGCAGCATATTGGCTTAGTGTGAGGAGCTAAAGCGTAAATGGAAAGTGACTGGCTACAAAAGTCATGCATCATACCCAAAACCAGAACCCGCAAAGAATACAAAGGACAGGTTTCAAACCTTACCAGAACAGGCAGAAAGATGGCCAAAACATTTATAGGTGCAATCTTGAATGTAAGAAATTAGTAGAAGGAACCTCATTGTTAATTTCCAGCAGCATGCGGGAGCACAAACATAGTGCAATAGGGTGTTGTTTATGCATAGATCATTAAAACCATGAGAATATCAGTGCATAATATCCCACACATCATTCATCTGATAAGGCCAAAGCGAGGGGAAAGAAGTGCAGTACAGCATACAGGGGTCACAGGATCAATATGCGCTTAAGTATCCTAGGTCATATAGCAGACTGTGTGAGGATACTAGACTGCTGGCAGCAAATATGCTGTCTAGCTTCTCCTTTGAACGTAGAGTTTCATATCGAATGCTCAGTGACGTGCCCAGTGCGACTGATGGGTAACACTGCAACCCCTCCATAGCTAAGGATTTATGCCAAGTATGAGAGACACCGTAGAACTGCCTAAAGAAGATAGAAAATACAGAGCAATTAGACAAATGTGTGATTTTCTTACTTACAGCACAAGACTTGGCAGGTCAATGCTTCTCCAAAAGCTGCCAATACTTTGTTAAGGAGAGAAATAGGCAAGTCCTGATTACACCAGGAGTATGATTTTATTATCATACCTTGTGGTGACTGAAAAAGCAGATAGTGCAAAAGTTGTATCATATCAAGTGACAGACCTTTATGCAGACAAAAAGCAAAATTAATTACCTCATCTCTGCATTTCTTTTTTGTTATTATTTTGTGGACTATTTATTAAGGATCTATGTTTGAAATCATTATCAGAAACTATTTCAGTCCAATGAATTGCACTTTTTCTCCAGACTTGAAATACTGGAAACTTTCAGTATCTTGGTTTGTGGTGACTGAATGATCCTCACAAAGACTTGTTGATGTGGGAGTATGAGCTTTGTGTGGTTGCTAATCATTTTTCTATACTCAAACAACCCAGTTGCTTGATCAGTTTGAAAAGCTTAGAATTAAAAAAAAAAAAAAAAGAAGAGAAACAGAAAGAATCATTCTGGGTGTTTCAACTCATATTCAGTTCACAGTCTTGCTTATTAAAACTAACAATTTTTCAAAATCATTTCTATTGATGTAGTTCTAACCTTCATTCAGCTTAGCTTGGGGATATAGCCAGTTTCTCTTGCACAGAGCCAATCTTGACCCATAGCCCACATGCTCTTACATTTCTTTCCGTAAATATACTTTATTATAGTAGAGTAATGGGATCCGTAAGTTGAAAAAGCTTTATTTTATATTATTTTCTTTTTAAAAAGTATTCTGTAGGATATTCTCTTCATTGTTGCTCTGTAAAATCTTACTCTCCATATGCTGATTTTTTCACTCATGAAAAAAGCCATTTCATTTTTTTCCTTTCAGAAACATAGTAGAAATCCAGTGTACTTCAGGATTATTTTTTTCCAAAGAAGTCTAAGTCATTCATTTACTAACTCTTGAATTCAGACAAGTTGTGCAGAAGTACTTTATGCAGTCACTATGATAAATTTTAATCTGTACTGGTAGAGGAATGTGAATAATGGAAAAATTATTCACGAATATATTATCCCGAAACTTTAAAGAAACCATACATATTAAGTTCTCTTACCCACTCCAGAAAAAGAATAAATGATAAATAAATATTTCAGGAGTAATTCATTCAAATAATTTACTTTAAAATTATCTATGCCCTGATCCAAAGTCTATTGAAATAATTGATCTCACTTCTCAGCTGCTCAGCTCCATAATGAAATACACAAGAAGCCCTAGTATTTTATAGAGCCATGCTCTCTTCACATCTGTCAACTTTTCACCTGGTTTAAAAGGTTCCTTCAGGCACTAAATATTCCCTTTTATTTTCATCTTTCCCATACCATCAGTTTTCCTGCCCAAAATTTTTTACAATTTAAAAAGATTAGAATTACAAATATATGTGACACAATTATTTTTAAAATTATTCTGATGGTACTTTATACTTTTTATTTAACTAGTAATAGGCAATTAGATCACAATTGTCTATTTTGTTTAGTAATTTATTTATGTTGAACATAAACATGTGAAAGTTCATCTACTTTGCTTTTCCATAACTTTATAATTAAACCTTCATCACTGTAAAAAACCGTGGGGTCGGTTTTTAAGTGTCCATATATTCAAATGAGAAATGAAATAGATCTTCAACAGAGTGCAACAGCAAAAAGCAGTAAAGTCCTATATAACCCAAAACCTGAGTAGATGAACCTTCATGTAGGATGTGGGAGCCTGGAATTAATTTTCTCTCTGAGAGGAACTGGAGAATGTCTCCCATCTGGTTCAGTCACTCTTTAGATCCATCTGCATTAGGATACTTGAATTGCCTACATGTCATTCCATTTTATTTGTAGGTCTATAAAGGGAATGGAGACATCTCACATGACAAATTTCTGCAGCACCTAACTTTTACAACAGTCAGATTAGGGAGTAGCTTCTTTATGAAATACACAAAGAATTTTAGGAATGGGAGCCACAAAAGCCATTGCACAGCTCAGTACGTTAGGCTAGGAACTAAGAAAGATTAAAAAAATTATGTGTTTTCACACCCCTTTTAGTGTCTTTCTGTTAGGTTTAAACAATTCCTTTTTTATTCAAAATCAAAGAAGAGGTAGTAATTTTTTAGGGAGGAGAAAGTTTAACTAACCAGCACCTCAAGAGCTGGGACATTGATTTAGGATGTAGGGCACCTCCTTTCAGTTCCTTACTCCACCTGAAGCAATTTAAGCTTACTCTTTTTACATAAACCAGGGTAGCATATGTATATTTATAGAACAGGCCAAAGAATGAGCATGCATTTTTTCAGCCTAGTCAACAGAGCACTTGCCTAAGAGAGGTAAACCTGAATCTCATTCCTGATTCCAAAGGCCTGCATTTTTATCTGAAGTATTTAGTGGAGCAGGGGCCAGATGTAGAACCAGAGTATTCCCAAGCGATTTTCTTAAATGAGGTCTAAAGTCGTTGTTCGTATTCTCTGGTCCAACGAGTGTTGAACTATTGCATGTAATGCGTAGCTATCATCAGGATGGTATTCAGAATACCTTAGAGTGCAGTAACAAAAGTATTCACAGAAGAGATGTGATTTCAAATCTCTGCAGCCAGAAGAGGCAGTCATCCCCATTTCTCCTTTCTCTCCTTGCCTTGCTCCTTAACATGAAGCTATTGAAACACACATGATTAAAGAGAGAGTTTGGGGGTTTGTATCTTGATTAGAGACAACTGTTTCTCCTCAATCCATCTCAAGTTATTTGCAGGGCAACTCTACTTTACATCTGAAGACATAACTCCCTGGTGCACTCGGGGCATGTAATTAAGTGAGACTGTTCTGAGCATACAGTGTAACTGAGCAGCACATCTGCAGTAAGTCTAGTGCATTGACCTATTGTGCTGGTGATAAGTCTCCTTATAACTGGGAACTTCACCTCTCGCTTCAAGATAATGTTTCCCTCTCTGCTCTGTAGAGTGAGTCATCTACATCCACAAGAGTGTCAGAGGCTGAGCCAAAGTCCTCCACTTGGCATTTTTTATAATCTATGTTAGTGGCTATTCATTCAATACTATGTTTGCTGTTAGTTCCTTTATGTGACTGTCCCCAAATGTTCTATAAAGTGCTCTGTATCTAGCTTAAATACTTGATGGATTGCTAACTACCATGACACTTCTGTCCTTCTGTAGATTTAGCCCCAGGTGTTCCAGTCAATTTAAATATTTGATGTAATTTTCAACACACACAAAAATCCATGGCTAATTTAAACCTCTCAAATTCTTACTTCATCAAAGATGTAAATCAAATTTCATATGAAATACAATTATGCTGCTTATTTCAGACTACTTTCATTATTGATTTTTTTCCGCATTAACAATTTAGATCTCGAGAGTACTGCTGGAAGAGGTTGCTTAACACATTCAAACCTTAATCAGTGTAAACTGCCTGGAAGCAAGCATGTACCCTATGGGTATTGTTCAAGTTACAAGAGCCCAGGGCAAGAAACAAGAAGAATGGAAGGATGAATATGTCCAAAGATTCAGCATCCATTCCTTTATTTCTTTCTTTTTCAGAAAATTTTCTAGATGTAGTGGCTATTTTAGTTCAGAAAATAGGTCAGGATTCATGGAACCAGTTTTTTTGATTGAACAAAGTGGATATTTGTGTGGAAATGTGTTTACATATACATATAAAAGTATACATACAGATAAACCAACCTATAGATAAGTTTTCAGGCTAGAATTTGGTCAAAAGTGGACAAGGCAATGGTTCTGATATTTCTCCAGAATGCACAAGAACAAAGAACAAGGTTTTGTACTCTCTAATTCAGAATCTTTATATTCCACAATCCATTTGAGTGAGCTTATTGTACCATTAGTTATTCCACTGGCAGTGTTTCTCCACATCAAACTGTTCTTTATATACATAAAAATTAATTAGAAAAGGTTTCTGAATCCTGGCTGCTCATCTCTCAGGTGAGCTAAAAATTGTGATGTGGGAATTTTCCTGTACTTCTGTCCAAATGTTTAAAGGTTTTGTGTGATGCCAAAGTACTTTTGCACAATTTGTCTACAAAAAGATTGATCACACTTAAAAATCAGGCCCTAAATTCTTATTTTATAAATTTATACTTGAAAAGATGTGCAATACATTTATAAGCAGAAATGTAGGTGCCTTTTATCTGATACGTATCTCATCTCATTTTTGGTTTCACCTTGGAACCATTCAGCTTTGCAGTTCTCTCAACTAACTTGCTCTCTCTCGATGACGTTCTTTTTCAGCTAAGAAGCTCTATATAAAAATTATCAAAAGATAACTGTGATAATTCCATTGCCAGGTTTTGGTTTTTTTTTTCATTCCTCTGGGATCTCAGTAAAATATGCTTTAACATGGTTTGATATGAATGAAGCACAATACTGTGGGTGAGAAAAATGCCATGGTAATTTTTCACCAAATTGCCATTTGTAAATATTTACAGTTAAGATAAAATAAAAAAATATTCATATTTCTCTGATTGAAATAATCAATTAACATTTAAAAATAGTTATGATTACTTATTCTGTACAGTAAAATAAACTTTTTTTTTGTTTTTTTCCCTTATATTAAAATTTGCTGATTTTCATGGTATGGTTTAGGGAAAAAAAAAAGAACAATTAAGGTGAGATTCATGGTTGGAAACACTTTTTTTAGGCTTGTATCTGAAACTTTTTTGATGTATAATTCTTTCTTTTTGGGTACCAAAGGTGTTTGTCATGGCGTAGAACATTTCAGCCACTTTATCAACCCTCACATTCAGAATAAATCTCTTAGTTTCTCAAGACTTTGTTCTTCAGAGATGATATAAATCAACATAGGTCCATTAAGTACAGTAGAATTAAACCAATTATATTAGTTGAAGTTATGACTAATATGCTATAAGCAAGGAGTTTCATTTAAGTTTTCAGGCATTCTCATTATGAATTTTCCTAAGATTCCCTCTGTGTTTTACAGTTAAATATCTAGAAGTAGGATTATGGCCCAACATCTATGAGAGGGCCTTTTAGATCGCTATTCACGTGTAACAGGTTTTGTAGGCCAAGTCATTCAGTTGTCCAGATGTTCAACATAGCCACCTTAAGAAAATAATTCCTCCTATCCGATAGGTTTAAATGGAAAGAAAGTGAAAGTGTAATTACAGCAAAAATAGCACCATTCCAGGTTAGTTGAGGACAGAATTTCATAATAATATTCCCTAATAAAATTATGCTAGGCCACAAGCTGTTGTTCAGTCCTTTGCATCCGCTAAGGATGGTATCATCTGAAAGGGAAGAAGGTATAATGAAGTTTACTTAGAGAATTTTTCCATGCAGTACCAGCAAATGAATTATCATATGTTAATTTTTCATCTACAGCATTTGAACTTCCTTAAACCTTAAACCTGAGCATAATTTTCTATGTTACAAAGATAGCATACAAGACTTCCTTTCAGAAAAAAAAGAAGAAACATGTTAGTAGTTGGATTCTATAGATCCCTCAGCAACTCAAAAATTCTTCTTCTCAGATACAGAGATCTTTGACATGTTTAAATTATAATATCATGGACATATTTTTTCATAACCTTAGTTCATGGTTTAGTATTTCCACAATCAATAGTTTTTCATTAAAAGTGGTTCTTCAGAACATTTTCCTAAAGAGGTGAGGATAACTATATCTTAACCAAATAAAAACTCAGATAGATGTGCACATGGTGGGATATGAAAGTACATACAAACTAAATATCCTCTGCTGACTCCATCTCCTCATTCCTCCATGAGGAAAACAAGAAAGGAATCAAACAAAGCTTTAGAAAAATGTGACAAGCACCTGTTTCATCCTCACAAGTTTTGAGTATAGGATACTAAATTTGTGATGCTCTTTTGGGAACTGTTGTGCATTTTGAGGCAGTAATTTATAGGTTCAAATTTACAGTAATGAAAAATGTAGTGTCCAAAATCTACTTCAGTATGAAGCCTTCTTAAAGTTGAAGTCAGTGCGATCTCAATCCAATTAACATTGAAAAGTGATTCTATTTCAATCAACAGCTTCCATCTGTTGGTCAGAAGTGGTAAAATTTTATCTATTAAGAAGATTCATACACTTTGCACCTGCTTTTGTTAAAAAATGCAGTCACAAAATATTACACATTTCATAATAAGACCAGAACATGGAAAAGAGCCAGAAAGACTGTCAAATAAGACAAACCTCATTATTTGTGTGAGAACCCAGATGTGACCTCATTTTAATGTTGATTCAGATGCTTCAGTACATGCAAAATCCACATTGGCACTCCATCTCCAACCTTCATTTGAAAATAACTTAATTACAAGAAATGAATTAATACTAAAACATAGAAAACCAAGCTGCAGAGCAAAAGTAGCCAAACTTGTGTTGGCTGGGATTTACTGTCTGCCTAATGGTTGCCCTAGGGGCACAGATCAGGGTCAAGTCTCCATTGCATACAAACGAACCACATTAAAAGGCATTACTCTCAGCCCTGAGAGGTGTGTAAAAATATACTCCAACTTCAGACGCTACAGATTCAACCTATACGCGTGTTTGGTTATGAATTGTCTTTCTTTTCTGTGCTTCAGTCTAGTTCGACTAGACTGGTTCCTGGTTTAGGGTCCCTACATGTTACTGGGGAAAAATGTTGATAAAATACATAAATTATTTTAAAAATAGTTTTTCCTGGTGAAAAGAGCCCCCTTTCTATTGTTACTCAGTACCTGGGACAGAGATTCGTAAGAATTGACATGATTTCAAGCTTCCAGCAAGTAAGAGATTACTGTAAGGTCAGAGGCAAGTCATAATAGACATTTTCAAGCATCCCCACAACTGATGTCAAAATAGAACAAGATAATTTCAGCATAGGGAGCCTATCAGATGCGTCAATGTTAATAACCTGTGAAATACACAGGTTATCATGTGGGGAAGCCAATGAGCACAGTGGCAGGAGCAGCAGCAGTTGTTGCCACATGCTGAGAAGAGTCCCCGGGGGGTTCTGGCCCCCCAGCACCCTTGAGCTATGTGTAAGGAGGGACCAGATAGCAGGCAATGGGTCTCATGAGAAGGGCAGGGGACAGTTGGGTGTTACCAGCGGTCCCTGCGGCCACTTCAAACCATGGGAAGCCACATATAACCAGCTCCTAGGGAGCGCTGCGACCAGGGAGACCAAACAGGGAGCAGAGCCTGAGGGGAGCCGGCTAGGCTGTTGGCTGTGCAAACGTACCCAACAACTTGAGGTCTCCAAGGAATTAGAAGGGCTCATTAGGCAGTGCTTTGAGATTGTCAAAAGCACAGTGGCAGAAAACAGGCGAGGGCTGTGCTCTGCAGCAGCTGGGAACAATCTACCTAGCCAGGCTAACCTGGGACAAGTGTAGGTGGCCACCCAGACAGAGCTTCCTATCAGGGAAGCTGCTGTCCTGGTGGAGGGCTGTAAAGTCCGTGCCCCATGGAGGGTGGAAGCTCCACCTGTGCAAGGTGTGCTGTGGTGGAGTCACTTATGCAGCCTGTGGAGGAGCTGCAGGAGGAATTCAGCAGGTTACGCTCTATTAGGGAGAGGGAACCTTAGAGTATAAAAGGCATTGCAAGAAGAAATATTAGGGCCCCATGGCACTGAGCTCCAAGGACTACCAGACAAAGAGTGTCAACAGCAAACAGACAGCTCCTTGGAGAATGAGGCGCCATGGTCACCAGTAATTCATGGCACCAGGATACCACTTCACCCCGTTATGCACCAACCAGCAACAGATACAGTGGATTAAGCCAATGACCAAGACTCATAGGGAGAAACCGAAGATGCAAAGGAAGAAGTGAGTGCTAGTAGTGGGCGACTCTCTGCTGAGAAACACTGAGGCACCCTTCTACCAGCCTGATATACAGTCAAGGGAAGTTTGCTGCTTGTCAGGAGCCAAGATCCAGGATGTCACAGAGAGACTGCCACAACTGGTAAAAAGCATAGACTACTATCCCCTGGAGATACCTTATTATGGCCTTTCAGTACCTAAGGAGACTTATAAGAAAGATGGAGATAAACTTTTTTACCAGGACCTGTAGTGATAGGACAAGGGGTAATGGTTTTAAACTAAAAGAGGATAGATCTGGATTAGATATAAGGAAGAAATTTTTTGTGATGAGGGTAGTGAGATACTGAAACAAGTTGCGCAGAGAAACTGTGGATGCCTCATCTCTGGAAGTGTTCAAGGTCAGGTTGGATGGGGCTTTGAACAACCTGATCTAGTGAAAAATGTCTTTGTCCACAGCAGTGGGGTTGGAACTGCTGGGGATGATCTTTAAGGGTCCCTTCCAACCCAAACCATTCTATGATTTTATCATTCTATGAAATAACAGAGACAGGGAAATGTAATGAAAGGTTAAAAAACAATGAAAACTGCCATAAAACTGTCTTTTTCTTTTCCACAACCCCTTATTGTCTGACATTCATTTACATTCTTCTGACATAAACTCATGAAAGCTTTAGATTGACAAACATAGAGAAAGACAAATTTCTCCCCACCCAGAGTCAATGTAATCATTACAGAACAGAGTACTAATGCAGTTTTATACCAGTAGATATGAATTCAGATTGAGACAATATTTTCCTGTATAACTTTGTCGTGTTAACACGAAAAGTGTGTTATCTTAAAAGAAATTAACTATAATATTTTTCTTTACTTTGAGCATATTTCTTTTACTGTTTCATTCACTAAGTGAGGTTGTCTGTAAGAAATAAAGAAAACAAAGAAAGAATTAACAGAAAATAGTGAAGATTCAGGCTATTTATAGAGTGCTTCAATAAGCTTTGAAAATTGCTCAAATTTCCTCTTGTATTTTTTTCTAAACAAGATACTCATCATGTACATATCAGCCATATAAACATTCAAAAAAGTCCATTATTTATCCCTTTATATAATTTGATTGTTTATTCATTAATCTATGAATAATTCAAATATGCTTAACCTACTTATGTGTCTAAGAAAAAATTAGAAAAATAAAACCTTATCTTTCCTTCTAGAAATGGATCATGGATCATTGCTGTCAGTAGGGTTACTGCCACTGCCTTCCATTCATTTGCAGTGAGAATCTAAAAATAGTTACTAGAGGTTTCTGAGCCTTCTCAAGTCAAATGTACTGAAACTTGATTATGACACCTGAATACAAGATACATTTCTATTATATGCCATTGCTAAGAAAGAAAAGAGCAGAATTAAGATTTGGTGGACTTCCTAAGGAAAAAATTGAATCAATGAAAATTACTGATTTTGTTCCCAGAACTATTAACAAATTTGGGGTGAATTCACTGGATTTCCCCCTTGACGAGGGGAAAAAATCAGTATAATACTGAAAAGAACCATTGGCAGAAGAGGTCATCCATGGTAGCTGGTACTATGGATGGCATTATATCAGTAAGAGAAGCTGCACTTGAAAACACAATGCAGTCTAGTACTTTCAGGAAATGAGTCTAACATCTCTGCTGCCAGAAATGAGAGTGACACTAATTCTTCCATTTTTGGGGTGAGTATTCTAGCCACTGTGGGACAACAGTAGTTGAGTAAATCAACTTTACTTTACTTTTTCTTTACATCTTTGTGGTCCAGCCTCCCCTAGAGCCTTCCCCAAGCCTTCTTCCACTCCTGCCCATAGCCCAGGAACCCATTTCAACTCAGTCTGGGGCCATCAGTCCCTGCTTGCCCCACGGGCAGCTCCTGCAACTCCCAGAACCCTGCCCATGGGGATCCACTAGCCCTCCCTGCACCCTGATACGCATTGCCAGTATTTGAGAGCGCTGTCTCACCAGCTTAGGAATTCAAGTGGAAAAATGTTGCTGTGAATCACATGAAATTAATTAAACCTTAGTCTGGCAGGCTATCTGAAAAACTGGGACAGATATTCAATTATTTGTTCAGCCTGTATTTAGGCTTCAACAATAACAATAAATAGATTTTAAGGGAATATATGGGCAAGCCAGTTGGAAAATAAGGAGTTTAGAAAGCAAGGGCATTTAGCTTAACAATAATGAATTTAACTCACACAAGTATAGACTGCATCGTTTGGAGAAATAGCAATGCTGTAGATACAGTTCATCATTTTCTGAGAGGAATAATTTATTTCTTAGCAAGGAAAGGGAATAAGGAGTGGGATAAAATCACATTCTCTAGTTTCAAGACTTTGAACACCAGCTGTATACCCCAGTTGTTCTTAATTTTACTCTCAACATCTTCCTGCTGTCATCTAACATTACTTTAGACCAGTTCAAAGTATGTTGGTGAAGATGAATTGCTAATGATGGATTTTTATTTGTATTAGACTTGTTTGACATTATGCAATCCAGGAGCAGTAGCATTGAGGTTAGAGTTGTTAGAAGAAAGAAGAAGTTAGCACAAAAGTTAATACAGTCCATCTTATGAAAATGTCTTGTGGACAACAACCAGAGGAGGAAAAAGTAAGTGTTATCTCTCATAGTTTGCTAAATCATTTTGGAAAATATCTCACTGCAGTCTGATATAAAATCAGGTGGTGACTTGATCTGCCTAACACGAAAATATTCAGGTGTTTGGAGGAATCTGTTCTGTTTGGGTTTTAAACCCAAATTTTCATATGAACTATGGAACTATGAAATTATGTTTTCCACTTATTTGAAGCACTTAAAAAGTACTACTGAGGAAACTTTCAATTATTTATTCCTGTGACTTTGTAAAGTTAAACAAGGCAAGGGCAGAACAATGATAGACCTTCATATCTCTGTTTTTCCATCATAGCAGCTGAAACCTAATAATAAGTGTGACCAATAATATGTGAGGGGTGACATCTGACATGTCAATCAGCAAATTCCTGGACCTGTTTCTTCCACTACAAATGCTGTCTGTTAAATGAATCCTAGAAGGACTAAGAATAGGCAACTGTCAGACTCTCCAAATTATTCTCAGCACAATCTTCATAATGGACAAAACAGGCCCAGGTACTTGCTCTGTTTGAGAGGTCAGATCTCAATCTTATCATGACTAAATGCCTGCCATTCAGACATAATTTTCCAAGCCAAGGTTTTTATAAGGTACCCTTTTTACATACACTGTGTATGCCATGTGCATATGTGTGTGGATGAACATGCATAAAGAATATACAGTGTACTTCTTTGTCCAAAGAAGCATAGCTGAAAAGGCTGCATAGCCACAGTTGTGGTCTGGACATACATAAGACATTTCTAAAGCTTCTGACATTGAAATGCCTATCCATTGTCATCGACTAAAAGAGCACATAGGGAAGTATGTTCATGTCTTGGGGTGGGATGAACTCAAAACTTTTCAATTATTAAGCAGAAGATGATTTAAATAGCCACTCTCTTTTGGTCTAATCTGGTAAATGGCTTTCATTGGTCCTTGAGTCTGACGTGCTAAGTACTGCAGAGGAAATGAAAGGCAGGTTTTCTCAGTGACTCTGAAAAACTGTAGTTAGAATTATATATGGAGAAATAGTTAGACATGCAAATATGACCAGGTTAATCAGCAGTAATTTTTAGGGAATGGCACAATGCTCTATTGAAAGGTTTATATTGTAATGAGCAAGAGATCTTACTTATTTAAGAGATCTTTGGAGATTATGAGGATGAATCAAATATAAAAAAGGCCGTACCAGATGAAAAATAGAAAAGTCATCATCAGGTGAAGATAAAAAATGTCATGGAAGTCTCCCTAGAAAAAAACAGTGAAAATGTCAGTAGTATGGACATTAAGACTAAGAGAAAATCTTATCCTGACTATACTGGCAGAAGAAATGCATAGGCTAGAAAAATGAAATAAATATCTTATTTATTTGCCTTATTTTTTAAGAATTATGCCCTACCACATTTTGGGGAACACCTTGTAATCCTAAAATCACAGAAAAGGAAGTCTTGAGTGTGTTGAATAACAAATCAGTTCTCTCAAGAAAATCATAAATTTACTCAGAATTGCCAACCTAATAGATTACAACAGCACATTGAGTAGCACAGAAGAAAATTTACCTGGCACAAAGGCAAATTTTCTTTACAACAGAGTTATTTGTATCAAAAATAGTCTTCTCTACTGACAGATATGAAGTTACACTCTCTCCTAAATCCTAGAAGAAAGTACCTTTTTGATATTATATTATCATCATTCTTTCTGCTATTACTGTTTATTTATTATTTATCATAGCAACAATGGACCTTCTTCATAATCAGGCCTCTGACTTGCAGAGCACTATGCAAGCACAAAACATGAAAAGCTAATGTTCCATAGAACTAGTAGTTTTTCTAACTCGTTTAAGCAGAAAGAGAGAAGCTCTCGTCCTCTTTGCACAGTAAGACAGGACGTGAAAAGATGGCCCCACTTGTTTAATTGTGCCAAAAACTTCCATCCAAAACTGCTGAGCTTCAGCCCTGCTTTCCAGCCAAACCCCATGTCCTGGTTTCGGCTGGGATAGGGTTAAATTTCTTCCTAGTGCTGTGTTTTGGATTTAGTATGAGAAGAATGTTGATAACACACTGATGTTTTCAGTTGTTGCTAAGTACACTGCTAGTCAAGGACATTCAGCTTAAAAAAAAAAAAAAATAAAGGCATTGGGAGGGAACATAATCAGGACAGCTAGCCCAGCTGGCCAATGGGGTATTCCATACCATGTGACGTCATATTCAGTATATGAATGGTAGGCGTGTTCCAGGAAGTAGCGATCGCTACTTGGTTATCAGTCAGCGCGGGTGGTGAGCAATTGCATTGTGCATCACTCATTTTGTATATGCTATCATTATTATTATTATTTTCCCTTTTCTGATCTATTAAACTGTCTTTATCTCAACCCACGAGTTTTTCTCACTCTTACCCTTCTGATTCTCTCCTCGTCCCACTGGGGGTGGGGAGAGCGAGTGAGTGGCTGCGTGGTGTTTGGCTGCCTGCCAGGTTAAACCATGCCACCCCAGCTCATCCCACTTGCTGCAGTCCAGATTCATGTCTTCCGCACCAGGAATCTCATAACGTCATTGATACAAAACATTCATAAGCTGTAGTGAACATAGCTTACTTTTTTATTATTTAAATGTCTCTGTGCCTTTCACTTCTCCATATCTATTATAAACATGCTTACCATCATCTTCACATGACATGGCTATTTTCTTTTCAAAAAGACATATATCCAGTATCTAAAATCTTTCTGTATTTTTCGTGTACCACTGATAACTGTTATTGTCATCCAGAGGCACAATTCACTGGATGGCAGTTAACCAACAAAGCACTTGGACACATTGTCTGTCACATCTAGGACCTGCAGCTTCTAGGGGCCTATTTCAAAGTCAGAAACGCCTGTGATTTTTAGGGTATACCATCTTTGAAAGACTAGTCACAAAGTGCCCGACAGTAGTAGTAGCTAGCTAATCCAGTGTGTTGTTATTGTAACAGGATCACTGATTGTCTATGAACAGAAGCTTTAGACGTGTGTATTCGTGTCCCCTAAAGATCATATACGTCTGTGCGAACTTGTGTATGGCAGTTTTGTTCTGCCCTGTATCTCTATATCTCTTCCACCCTTTCTAGTACGTCTCCTCCTCCACTCCTTGACTTTCACATGTCTCCTTTCCACTCATAATATTCATACAAGGAAATCCACTCAGGATATTTTGCTGAATTAAAATTTACTTCACATTAATATGAATAAATCTTAAATTAATCTTTTATCCTGCAGTATTTACTGACTTACAGCTAACAATCTTGCATTATAACTAACAGGTAAAGGTCAGTTTCACTGTTAATTTGTTTTCATTTAAACTAATTTACTCAGAATTTGTACAGCATTGGTTCCCTAAGGGAATACAGCAAAAACTATGACCTGATGACAAGCAGAACCATTAAATTATAACAGAATTATTAATAAAAGATTCTTTCTGCAATTTGTTAAAAATCTTGGGAGATATTAGCAACTTATTTGTGTAAGATATGGAAAGTACATCTGCAATATAATTGCATATAAATTAAAAATTTGCCTAGGGAGACTCTACAGTGGTCATAGTTTTAAAATGATTGACAGATACATTAACATTGCTTGCCCCAGGAGAAAGATAATGAATTCCATGTTTTGCCTTTTTTTCCCATTTCCAAGGACAATGTTAGTGTGTTCTTTTGTTTGTGATGCTTAACATTGTCATAACTAGTTGACTACAAAATGTAGCCACTTACAATACTGGTCTTGTTAATAGCTAATTGGATTATTGTGACTTTCCTTTAGCTTAGGAGACACAGAGCTAGGAAAAAGAATGGGTAACAGTCTCAAGAAACAGAAGGAAATTTGTTTCAAAACATGCAGAAAAGATATTTCAGTTTCATTTGATCTTTTATTAGGATATATCTTCTTCACTTGTGGACTGGAAAACCAGAGACATTCTTTAATATGCTTTTTAAATTAGATGTCCTTATTCTTTTGTTTATTTATTGCAATGTGAGCAGTAATGCATTCATTAAAACAACTTTTCTAGCAAATAATCTGACCTAGATGATCTGACTTAGATCATGTTGTAACCACCTGAAAGCTGTCATTGATTTATAGAGTTTTGCATTACTGTAGCATGGGAATCACAGGTGGCCAAAAGTAGCCAGAAGTAGTAGCCCAAAACACTCTTTTATTTTCTATTAACAACAGAAACTGACGTTTCCCTCCTGCTCACCCATTGGGCTACATAGACATTTCTTCCCTTCATTAAAATATATTATTTTTTGTTAATAAAGTCTTATTTGGGCATATTATTAGATGTCACATCATATGACAGTGACAGGTTATTCTCATTCTACTGAAGATGTATGTAGTGATTAACACTGTTCACAGTAACACACAACAGGGTGCACTGCAGTGTAGTGGGAAGAGCAGGAAACTAACTGTTAGGAGATCTGGCATCTAATTTCTTGGAACTGGCACACCTCGAAATATTGCTTAAATCCCTTTTTCTTTCTTTTTCCTTTTCTGAAAAGTGATGTTAATTCCACCAATAGAACAATACCCTACATAGTAAGATTATAATAAATTTTCTGATAAAATTTCTCAGAAATGTCAAAAATGTCAAACATAATACACTTGGTTTCCTATTTTATCACATGCTTATAGAAACCAACACAAACTTGTTTTCCAAAGTTCTGATCCAAAGTGTCCTGCAACCAATGAGAAATCTTTTATTCTAGCTTAGTAGTCTTTAAACATGCATATCTTGCCCCTTTTGTCATATAAATCCATTAGTGATAGATCCTAAATTTAATTCTGAAACAACTTAATATTCAAAGTAATCTACTAACCATTAGAATAATAGCCTGTCAAATCTAAATATTGGTAACATTCCATAAAAGATGGATTATCTAATAAACAGCTAATTAAATATTAGTGGCTGTGAGACCTGGCTGAATGTGTGTTTATTCTTGTCTCATAATGTTAATGGACTTCATGAAAAGAACTGTGTTAAATATGATTTTTTTTTTATGGAACTTAATTGGAGGAGTGATCTAGCAGTACTTCTCACATACAAGAGAGTTGTGAACATATTTCAGGTTTTCTCTCTCCAATACACACTTGCCAGGAAATTTTATGTTTTTATTTATCTCTCTGGAGCCATGAAAGGAAGAAACACTTTTTTTTTTTTTTTTTTTTTTACAGAGCTCAGTGATATGAATCTGTTCCCCAGCACAAGTTCCTATAGCTGGGAAGGCCTGTGGGAACGTCTAATGAGCTAAGATCTGGTGGGACTTCACTCTAGGTTACTAGCATCACCTGAGAGCGTGTCATTGTGCAGAACTCTTCACCATCTAACTTAGTTTATTAATTTCAAATTTAAACCACCTTCAATAAATGATTTTGTGCTGGATTACCCGCTGTTTAATTCAATATTTTGTCTCCTTCGAAGGGCAATAGAAAATGTTCAGAAAAACATCCTCTCCCGTCACTACCCAGTAGGACACTATGGCAAAATAAGTCCCCATGAATTTTTGTCCTAATCCAACTTAGGTTTAATTTAAAGTCTGAAACAGGTATGATATTATGTGTTATAACTCTGGAAAGTCTCGGTATCATTATAAGATTTTAATATCCCTTTTAATCTTTCTCATTTCATGTCTCCCAACACCATCCAGGACAACGAATTTCACAGTCTTAATATATTCACTGAAAAAATTTGTATCCTTTTGCTTTTATATTATTAGGTATACAGAGACTACTACTTTGCTATTTTTAATGTCATTGAAGACTGACTTTTCCAGAGAGAGAACATTTTAAAAATGGTAAATAAACAGTAAAATTATACAAATAGCTTTTTTATGGAACTACAATGAAGATACTCATTTTCTGTCAACAGTGCATAGCTATCTATAACAGGCAGCTTTATGTCTACAGTACATAGACAGTATTTATACTGTAATAGACAGTATTTATACTATAGACCTACAATAGACAGTATTTATACTATAAATATTTCTAGTTCAGTATGGTAAATATTGCTTCCTTTGCTACCTTTCAAATAAGGCTGTTTTGTTGTGTATTACTTAACTAGTACTCATATTTAAACAACAACAAAAAAGTTTATATTTTTCTAAAACTGTTCAAAAAATGGAGACTATATAAGTAAATTCTTTTTGTAGTACATGTTGAGAGGCCACATGGTCTTTTTTCATAGTTTTGGGTATCAAACTATTATGGCAATTTTTACTATGTTGCACTCTTCAAATGCATTACTGAAGAAGAGTAAATCTTCTTGATCAAAGTGAAAAGAGGGGATGGAGCAAAAGATGTTCAACAGAGGTAAAACCAGAACAGTTTCTGTCATGACTTTTGGCAGACTGTTAAAAACCTGAATGTCTCCATTGAGAAGCATTTCTTCTCTTTCCTTGGGTTTGGGTACTTACTTTTACAACTTCACTCTTCGTTTTGATGATTGATGAGACTTCCAGCTGTAATAACCCAAAGAGGTTTTTAAGGCAAGACATTCCATCTTTAAATGTATCTGCCTTAAATTATTCATTTTTCCTTTCATATCTCTGTGTTTTATTCCAAAAGGTGAAGAAGTTTTATTCAGAGATTCCTTACAAATCTTATCCTGCTTCACATGTCCTGCTAAAGAAAGTACAGCCTCGATTCTCGATTTGAGTCTTTTTCACAACAGCTCTTCAGAGAACGGAAAAGCTGGTAATACCCTTAGGAGTATTGCTATCATAAAGACCATGAATAGCTGGCATTTTCTGCACAGTTTCTGGTAAACTGGCAAGGTAGACTTGGGTATGTCAGGTCAGATTGAGAAGTGGTTAGGCTTATGGAACTGCATAACTAAAATGAGAAGAGACCTTAACCTCTAATAAAATAATTCTGAGCCTCTAGGGTGAACAACAGGTAGCTGTCCAGCATCGATCTCCTTGACCCGGTTAGGTCCTCAGCCTGCTCGTGTGTCATGGACACATGTTACCACCACTTTTTCAGGAAGTTCTTCTGCACTTCTGAGTTGCAGTATTCAGATACTCTGTTTGTTTTTCTTTTTTTAAGCCTGTACAATTACAGACACTTTAATGTTTTAAAACCCTATCTACTTCCAAAATACTACCACCTCTTTGATATATGCACTGAATTTGGTAAAGCAAAAGGCATTTGTAAAGGAGCCTGGAAGCATAAATAAAATTAAAAACCAGGCTAAATGAATATAAAGGATGACAACTTAGCATTTGGCAAGAGCAAGGTTCTTTTAGAGGCCAAGACTTTGACAAAGATTTTGAGGAGAAAGGGACAAAAACAGTTAGGAGGGGATTTATCAAAGGTAGGCCAAAGGGATACAGGTGAGCTAATTAAGTATTTCAACTGAACCTAAACTGATTTTCTCATTTACTCTGCTGCAATTACTATAAGCTACCACCTAGCGTTTGCAGAGAGTACCAACTGAATACAGCGGTGAATTTTTACTATACCACCCTGTCTTCACCATTCCCATTCATAAAATACAGACCACATATTGTAGGCTTTATTTATAAAAGCATTACTAACCGTTCATTAAATATTTCAGTTTTTATCAGTTAAGCCTCAGGCAGAAAATAATTATCAAAAACATCTTGTTTGGAGGCAATTTTCAGTTTAAACTTCTACAGGAAATTAAAAATCATAGGTAGAGATTTTCAAAAGCTGAGAAGTGAAATCAACTGTTATCCCTCCATTCACACAACAGCAATGGTGGTGATCTGGCCAAATCCTTCAACTGATTCTGTGAAGTTCAAACAGGAGTTTTTGTTTCTTTAAAAAGTGAAATATACATTACACAAGACGTATCTACCTCAGGAATCCTACGGCAAATATAGTGGAGCCTGGAAGAGTATTAGGGGAAGTATAATGTGGCCTGACCCCATTCACATTCTTCCCTTGACATTTGCTTACAGCACAGACAGAATATCAAGCAGACAGACCTTTGCTCTCACATTGTTATCGATGTTCTTATGTTCCTATCATGAGATAAGCTTTTCCTGTCTTTATTTTTTGATCTGTACTGAAATGCCATATTGTTAAACTGTATTTCTGCAAAGTTCTTTGGAAACAATTGTTATTGTAACATACAATACACTAGAGTTTTGCTGATGTGCATATTGTGACTGAAATCAGGTTAAAATGGAAAGAATAATGGAAAGAATTCACTAATCTTCATAAACTTCTATTTAAACAGTGGTAGTTGTTACGGCATGTGGTTTTACTTTTGAATTTGTGGAATGGAAAAATTCTTTTGTCCCATCAACTTTCAACATAACCTAGGCTCACAGTTCAAAATGGGACATAAGGAGAGATTCAGAGCACCAGTTTTCATAAATAAACATATCATGGAAAGTTTAGTTATCTAATTCTGAAATAAATGAAATAGAATGGCTATATACTACTAGTGAATTAACTCCAAAGAAGCCAGGTTGCTTCAGTAAGTTAAAGCACATCCCCACAGACTCTTGTATCAACTCAAAAAGCAGTACAAGGACAGAAATGAACATCCAGAGATGGGTGAGACTGATGCTGGGGTCTGAGTGGCTGCAGTGCCTGTGACGGGGGTTGGAGAAGCTACAGTGCCTGTCGTGGGGGATTGAGTAACCACAGTGGTTGTCGTGGGGGTTGAAGAAGCCACAGTGCCTGTCGTGGGGGTTTGAGCAGCCACCGTGTTTGTTGCTGGGGTTGATCTCTGGACAGTATTCCTGAATAGTTGTTTAACCCTAAACAAGGCCTGAACGACATTCAGGAGACATAGCAATATGAACACACTTGTTTGAACATCCCAAGGATATTCAATATTCTCAGGGAATATTGTGGACATCTTCATGAAGAAGATAGAAAAAAAAGGAGTTTCTGAAGATATGGAAGGGAAGATGAACAATTGGGAGAAAGTGTCCCATCCTGTCTCCCCCCTAAATTCATTCTCCAAGATGAAGAGGTAAAAAGTGTAATTATTAATAGTTTCCAAAAGATAGCTCCCGAAGAACAGGAATGATGGCAGCGCTGAATACAGGCTCGTGATCAATAACTTTATCATAACATAAACCAGTGTCACACAGTATAGCAAAGCAATGACTTTAATCCGTTTCCCAGAGATGACCAACCCCACATAAAAACACAATCAGCAGTATAGACAGCCAGTAAGGTGCTACAGACCCAAACTGCAAGAACAGATCCAACAACTCTGAGAGCAAATAAACCAACATTGTGACCAGCGAGTACTAAACTGATATAATGAATGTTTATAACAAATTTGTTTTAACCCATTCGGGTCAGATGTGTTGTTACCTCAACCCTTCGAGCCCCACGTTGGGCGCCAAAAAGGACTGTTGTGGTTTAACCTGGCAGACAGCCAATACCACGCAGCTGCTCACTCACTCTGCTTCTCCCCCCACTCCCCCGCAGTGGGACGGGGAGAGAATCGGAAGGGTGAGAGCGAGAAAAACTCATGGGTTGAGATAAAGACAGTTTAATAGAACAGAAAAGGGAAAATAATAGTGATAATGATAATATATACAAAATAAGTGATGCACAATGCAATTGCTCACCACCTGCACTGACCGATAACCAGGTAGCGATCCATACTTCCTGGACCACGCCTACCATTCATATACTGAGCATGACATCACATGGTATGGAATACCCCATTGGCCAGCTGGGCTGGCTGTCCTGGCTGTGCTCCTTGCCTAGTAGCAGAGGATAGTTGTCCTTGACAAGGTACTTAGCAACAACTAAAAACATCAGTGTGTTATCAACATTCTCCTCATACTAAATCCAAAACACAGCACTAGGAAGAAATTTAACTCTATGCCAGCCGAAACCAGGACATTTTTTAAATGAAATGCATATTTCAATCAGTGAAGATTATACTAAGGTATCTAGCTATGCAATATATTTTCAGCAGGTGTCGTTAAATTAAGGCATTTACAAAGATATTCTGTATCTCTATAGTAGTTGTGGGCTTCAGTAAAAAAATTGTCATCAAAACTTTCTGTCTTGTTTTTTATAGAGTACTTTTTACAGATTATCAAAACAATCCTTTTAGGAGTTGGTATTTAGGAATGCACTATCATTAGTAGTTATATTTAGGTAAGAGGATACTAAAAACCAAAATATGTGTCCTTTAGCACACACCAATACCAAGAATCCTCACATAATCTGTCACTTCATGAGAAAGGACGAAGGCTAATACAATGCTAAGGAAGCCTGCGGTACTGTAATTATAATTGGAGCTGACATTTAAGACCTCCTGAGTTCCGTTTGTTGTCTCATACACAGTATTACGATTGTTATTTACTGTATTTTCCTGAAGCAAGAAACTTGAAAACTGAGTTGCATTCCTGAGTGAGGCTGAAGATTAAACAGTGAAGGTATGGCCATAGTGAAGGATGAGCAGCAGCTCTGCAAAGCAAAGACCCATGCAGTGCTTGCAGAATAGGGGAACAGACTACAACGCGAGTGGTTAGAGGGAAAGATCGGTCACCAAAAAAAAAGGGTTGATGGGGTTTTTTGCTCATATTTATTTTCAGCAATGTATTTACTGTTCTGGATATGCACTAATTATTGTTTTGTCTAATTCTGTAGCAAACAGCCTATAAAATGTAAAGCTTTTTACATAGTCAATTCATTTTTAATAATATGATTTTTTTTAAAGTATTGCTGTAGCTAATAACAGTCATCTTAATTCTTAAAATTAAAAATTAAAAAAAAAAAAATTGAATATCAGCTAAACAAAAATTAAGACTGCACAAAAACAGTCCAGAAAGCTAAGAAATCCATTGATACCAGTGAATGGTGTTTGAAAGTTGACCAAAGAGTTAGGAACACCAATCAGCATTGACAAAGTACCCTGGAATAAACTGTTTAGAACCTTATTATAGCATTTTTACAGGACTCATAAACGCCTTTCCAAATACCCTCCACCATATGTTTGCTTCATGTTACCTATAAAGCTAAAGTAATTTATAAGTCTGCCACTTCTCTGTAAATTGATGTTGAGTAGCTTAAATTTGTCTGATGCTGTGGGAAAAAGTAACTGAATTTTATGTTATCTGTTTTCTGGATGAGCACATCCGCCAAAATAGGTTGCTCCAATGAGTTAATATAGCTTTCAGACAACTGAGGGCTGCCATTGAATACTTTTGAGACGGACTTCACTCAAAAATCAAGGCTACTGGGGAGGAAATGGGTTAAGTCATTTAAATGTTACTCTACATACTTCTACATTCTCTGATAAGCATTTTTTAAAGTAGTCTGTTAAGAGAGAAAAATTGAACACAGCCAAATGTGTTAAATAAAAATAGGAACAAAAATAACCCTACGTAATAACACTGAAATCAGGTGGCTCCTGGGCTCTGAACTACTCACCAATGTCCAATTAACCAGTCACGAAAAAAGAGCAACATTGGGAGCTGAATAAAAAAAAGTTTTGAAGGTAATAGAGAACAAAGAACAAGTATACAACATGTGTAGAACATTATATGTAGTGAATGTGGGTGTGAATTTGGATGTACTGTGGACTTGCAAGCCAATAAATAAAGCGTAAAGCATGTCAGCAAAAATGATGCAAGGTAGATCCTGGAGTGGGGAGAAAGAAACCATCAACACAACATCATCCTCATCCCCATGAAGGACCTGGGACGCCAAAAGTTTGCCATAACCCTCCCTCCCAGACTGAAACTATTGATCTTAAGTGCCAGAGGGGCAGTGGAAGGGTGACCGTAATAGCTGGATGAATTCTAGAAATCTTGAGCAGATATATCACCTGTATAAAATACAAGTGTAAGCATAATGATAACTGGTCTAACAACAATTATTTGATTAGATGATTAAGATTTTACTTAGACGAACAATAAATTCCTCCTTTGCATGCACGATGTACTCCTTTTGGCCATAACAAGAGTCTGACTGTAACAGACTGGTTGGAATGGAGGCAACCCATTCTGTAACTTGGATTCAGCAAATTCATAATGTATTATTACAACACTTTGAACTAGAAAAAGCACACAATAATAGTTATTTTGTGTGTGTCCACAAAATAATAGTTATTTTGTGTGTGAGCCACAGAACACCACATGGGAGCTAGAGAAGACCTGAGGCAGATGCTTGTATTATTAATGCAGCACTCTACTTGAGGCAGAGGTAGCTCCAAGCAGTGTGGGCCCAGGTCATGCTACATCATTTGGCCTGGAGGCCAGGACTCGTTCCTTGGATGAGTGTAGGGGCAATGTACTACATTTAGAGATGTCATGTCATCCAAGATGCCTATAAGAAAACCTACCGTTTTATTTTCAGATGCAGATCTTTGTGAATGAATCCACTCTCTCTTTATCCTGTCTTTTGACTATTCCAATTTTAATTTCTTGTGAAAACAGGCTGTACTGCAGTTTCCTTGGCATTGCTGGATTTTGATATGAGTTGAGACCTCTGAATACTACTGACATGTAAACAAATAATGACAATGAAAATGTGACAGTTTGACTGAGCCTTTCCTCTAAAATGCCACATCATTCCTATCATTAGCTCCTTTTTGTCACTTCCTTGATTTTGTTTTTTAAAGGATGCTACTGAGAGTTTAGCAAATTTTGCAGATGGAAAATGACACTCATGAAATCAAATCAAGCAGGTAACAACACAAATACCATGGCCACATATGAAATACAGAAACTGTGGTTCAAATACATTTTTTGAACACAGTCTTTTTATTGTAAATCAATAAGTTATGAGGAGACTGGTACGGAATCTGGAAAAAAAACCCCACAAAAACCCCCAAAAAACCTCCCACAGAAATAAGAATTAGACTTCTGTGTTCTGATTCTGCTTGTCAACATCTATGAGGTTTTTGTCATAAGAGTGGGATGGATTCCATTTTTTTTTAAACCCTGACTTTTCAAAGACTTTAAAGAGTAATTTCTACAAAACCCAGGGACTTTGTCAGTGTTACTGAATATCTTTTTTTTATTTGATGTTTAAAAAGTCTTGTAAATCTAAACCTATTGCTTCCCTCCTTGTGCATTCTGCATCCTATGCATTTTCATTTTATGTTTTATCTATTACTGACTGGTTCTTGCTATTTTATATATCTGAATAATTTACTATACCTATAGAGAGTTATAGTACATGTATTACATAGAATAATTCACTTCCATTTAAATGAGATCCACCTAATGGTACTTTCCATTAACAGTTATGTTATGCCCATTGATTTATAGATAAAAGTATAAATTTGTTGTAAGTGACAGTTATAGGGAATATTTTCTCAAAAACAACTGCTGTCTAGTTAGTTATCATACAGGACAAGTAACAATTTTCATCTTCTTTCAACTTTCTAAGCCTTCTTGGTTTTGTCAATTGCTTGAAACACAGAGAATTACATTGCTATTATTACGCTATTGTAATTGGTCCAGCTCGTTCTCACTTGTGGTCAGACCTTGAAAGGAGGAAATCATTACAAGTTTTTCTTCAGTGAATTCCTCCATCATCATTGTCTAGCAGGAAGCTGGTTTTACTTCCAGAGGCATGAACCGCAGGCTTTCAAGCATACATGGAGGTCTCCTCCACATACTTAATGGAGCTGCACTGCAAAAAACCTCTATTTTACACAATTTCTATAAAGATCCC